>NC_084733.1:50321870-50426870 GCF_033978785.1 Entelurus aequoreus
ATGTCATATATATATATATATACATATATATATATATACATACATATATATATAACATGTCATATATATATATATATTTATATATATATATATATATATATATATATATATATATATATATATATATATATATATATATATATATATATATATATATCATATGGTTGAGCGCTCGCAATGTGATTTATTAAACATGAAACTGTTTTGCAACTGCTATTTTGCGTCTATATTTAGCAGTTTTGAAATGTTGGTGCAAACTTGCACGCAAACGGCTGTCCGCCATTAGGAAGCAATCATTGCAACATGACAGACGATGGAGAGAATCTTGTCTTGTCTGCTCGTGTTGACAATAGACACGTTTCTGTCATATACTGTATGTATATTAGGGTTGTCAAATTTGACCTAGTTAACACGTTACTAATAAAAAAAGTATCAATGCAGATTAATCACCCAATTTAGTTTGATTGCATATACTCCTTTACTTTAACCATGGATGGTTACTCTACGGTCAGTGATCGGGTCAATGCATATGCATTGGGCAAATAAATTATGTATATTTAGCATAACATTAAAAAAACAAAGTTGCTATAGGACATTCTGACAGTAAAATTGCATTTGTGTCAGAATATTGGGGTCTTTTTTAAAAGTTAATATCATTTATACAAGCAAATATTTTTACTTCGATTAATCATTATTAATCAATTCAAAAGTGTGATCTGTTTAAAAAAATACCATTTACATATTTTAAATATTAGGTATATCCACTGTCTAGTAATTCCATCTTTGAGCTGATGAATGACTTAAAGTGGAACTGCACTTTTTTTAGAATGTTGCCTATTTTTCACAATCATGAGAGACAAGAAACACAGGTCTTTTTTTTTTACGATTTTAAAGATGGTAAAACACGCTTAAAAGATGTGGCTAATAGGAGTCACCGTTGTAGCCTTGAAAGCCCTCTAAAACAACTTCAAAACCCTCCATCAGTGTTTTATATACACGCTGCAATTAAATATATAATGTAATAACAGACACGATCATACCAATATGCAATATGTACAATTTTCCCATATTTTGATCTTTTCCATCATTTCCAGGACTGATTTATTCTGCCCATTGATTTATGTTTTCATAGCAGCGGACATCTGACTTCTGGCAACATGTGTGTTTGTTCCTATGCCAGAACTTGTAGTCATGCTGCACATTTTTTTGTTTTTGTCATTAAATACATTTTTACCTGCACTTCGCCTGCCGTCTCTGCACCCTATGGTCCAGACCAACAACACCAGCAGGGCGGTCTGCACCACTTTTTCGCTTTTTATCAATTGCACACGCAGTCTTAGTAGATCACCCACACGCCCACTAATAGTATGGACAATTTAAAGTTTGCCCACGCTATTTAACACTAGGACTTTAGGATATTGGGAGAACAGGCATACAGTACATCAATGCCATGGGGTTGTCAGCTACACACAGGCAGAAAATGAATGCTTTCACAATACTGTCATCATTTACAGATCTGGGATGTAACCATTATTGCCAAGGATCGATTGGATTTGTTTGATACATAAAAGACAAGCTATGTTTTACAAGCAGATGCTGATCGCCCTGGACCTGAAGTAACATTTCTCTCTAAAGATAACAAGCTATTTCTGATTATTCTTAAACATTAATGATTAGATTGAGTTGCTTCAAGGCACAACACGCCTCACTCATAATCGCATATAGGAATGTACAGGCACACACACACGCGCACACACACACACACACACACACACACACACACACACACACACACACACACACACACACACACACACACACACACACACACACACACACACACACACACACACACACACACACTCCCCATCTCCTCAATATCATTAGAAAAAAGAACAGATGACACCTACTAACAGGTGAGATCACTATTATGGTGATCCTCTACCAGATTCTCAAATCTAAAAAAAGATGATAATGAGGTTTTGTATTTTGGAAAAAAACACACATACACACTATAATTTCTTAGGGGAGGAGACTAAAAAAATGCCTCTTGCTTGAACACAGTTTTGCACCCTCCGGCTGCTATTTGTTATGTCTGCATGCTTAAGATTCAGTTAGTATTATTCGTAGACTGATCCAGCTTGTCAGGACATACAATACAGAAACGCGCACTATCACAAATATCACCATAATTGTAGGTAATTAAAGATGTGTGTTATCATATGGTCAGAAACGTGTCAGGGCATGTAACACATTGCAGTAGTATTTCTTTAAAAAGAAAACAGCATACCATAAACAGCGTACAGTCAACCACAAGCAACACATCATGACTTCATCAACATCTCACAATGGATCAGCATCAATTTGATGGACTGGCACATATTAGAGACAACTCATCCAAGTGTCTCCACTGACACTGGCGCCTCCACTAAGTTAACATTTGTGGTTTTAAGCAAAATGTCTTGACAACGAAAGATTGATTTCCGTGAAATCTCTGCTTGTCTTACGGACAGTGACTTATCATCAAGTCATTATCATTATTTGTGATCTCTTAGCTCCCCCGACTTTAATTTATGAAGATGTTGCTTTATAGTCCAATACTAAAAATGAACGTCACGCTCTGTGACCTCAGTTGTTCCTTGTGTACTGTCCTGTTTAGAACAAATTAGCAAACTACTATGATAACCCAAATGTGACTTGGAAGATGTGGTATTACAATCTGTGCAGGTTGAGTGTGATTGTAGGGATGATGTTTGATAAGAAATTATCGAGTTCGAGCCTATTATCGAATCCTCTTATCGAACCGATTCCTTATCGATTCTCTTATAGAGTCCAGATAGGTTGTTGTATATGGAAAAAAACACACAATATTTGGTTTAACAAAAGCTCATTTTTATTATATAAGAAAACAATTTAATCTAATAAATAAATAAATATTGACTGTTACCCCCCCTAAAAAAATAAAATAAAATAAATAAATATTGACTGTTGTTACCCAAAGTATATTAAGTGGGATTTTTCAGAAAAACAAATATATACAGTAACACAAAAACAACCTGTCTCTGTGATCACTATAGGTGTATAAATAATAATATAGTGTTAAATAAAATCAGTCCCTTGGGCACAAAACTGAAAATAATACAGCTCTCCAAAAAGTGCAATTCTGCTGCTATTTGACATAACTGTTTGTTATGATGCTTTGACATTTTTGCACTTTATTTCTTTATTTAAAGAAAATTCTATGAAGAGAAAATTTATTTGCAAATGTGGATACAATGCTAAAAAATGAAAAGTTAAAGCTAAAAAAAGAAATACAATTTGAGTTAACATTATTTCTTTATAGGGGGAAAGATGTTATGAGCTAGGGAATATAACAACTACACTACCCAGCATGCAACGGGAGTGACGAGCATGCGCGGTAGCCCCGAAAAGTGTTGTTGCATATCGTCACCCGGCAGCTAAGAATGAGCACGCTGTGAAAGTAAACGTCAAGAACTCAGCCAACACGCCTCGTCTGCATTATTTATAATTAGACAGACAACACATATACAGTGTGATTTTGTTTTGTTTACAAGGAAAGAAAAACAAAAGTTTAAAAAGGGAGATGTCCTATATGTTGTATATATATGTATGTGCTGCGGTTGCTTTAAGAACGTTGCAACAGCTGCCGTAAAGGAGGTACGTTGCTAGCCTGGTTGCTATGTTTCCGGTTGGTCGTAAAAGTGTTCTTCATGTGTTTGTACCCTGCTCAAATATCTCAGTAAAGTTATTCATTGGATTATACCTTTTGTTTTTAACTTTATTACACCTTGGAGCGCTTTTTCCCGTCCATTTTTTTCCTGCTTTCGCTATCTGCGCCTAATGACTGAGCTACGTGACGCCATTTCTTGTCGGGACGGGATTTGTTCCCAGGGATTCGAATAAAGAACCAACTCTTTTTCTTTACTATAGTGGTCTCGATAACTTGTACCGGTTCTCAAAAAGGGATTCGAGTCCGAAGACTCGGTTCTTTTCTTATCGAACAACCGGGAAAACCGGTTTCGAGTATCATCCCTATGTGATTGTCAACAATCATTACAAACAAAACGATGATGATGATTTTACTTATCAGGTACTTTGATAATATATTTTCTTGGATCTCACAGAATGTACTAAGATATTGTGACTCACTTATTACATTCAAACTGCAAGAGCCAATGTGAATGCATACCTCCCGCATTACACAATCCAAAAAGAAACTGGCAAAAAACAACTAACAGTACAATCTATTCCTCACGCTCATTAATCGTAAACTAATTTTAAGTAAGGAATACATATACTACTTTAGATATAACAAAATCTCATTGAACTGAAAAAAATGTGTTTGCATGCATTTTACTTCTATTCTCTATTGACGTATAGCTCTTTCTACTGATGTGTAGTGTATGCTATGTCAATTATGTAAAAAACAAGATGATTGAGTCATCATTACAGAATACTAAACAAATATAATCTACTGAATTGGAAACACTTTAAAATTAAACATATGTTGATTTTAATCTACATCTAAAACACTCCCTTTTGGTCTAGATCAGGGGTCACCAACCTTTTTGAAACCAAGGGCTACTTCTTGGGTACTGATTAATGCAAAGGGCTACCAGTTAGATACACACTTAAATAAATTGCCAGAAGTAGCCAATTTGCTCAATTTACCTTTAACTCTGTTATTATTAATAATTAATGATATTTATCTTTGTGGAAACACTGATCATCTTAATGATTTCTCACAATAAATATATATAGAAACAGATAAATATCAATATGCAACACTTTATTTTTATATTTTCTCTAAGTGCACATTTTTCAAATTGAACATTTTCAAATGATCACTTCTAAGACAGTCTTGTGAAATCACAATATCCCATTTTAACTAGCTAACCACTAACATTTTTTAACAAATCATGAATTACTTTGCACCATGTTTGTACAAATAATAACTCATGTAAAATACAAAAGTAAACTCTCAAATGTTTAAATCATGTCACACTTTGAACTGGACACCAAATCTGTTATCTGTTTCTTTGTCAGTTAGTGGGAAGCCTGGCATTGCATGCTGTTAACTAGTGTGTTGTACTCTGGTGTGTAACTTGACACTGCAACTCTGAGTGAGTCTTGCAGATGTGCATCAGTGAGGCATGTTCTGTGTTTGTTCTTGATGAAGTTCATGTCAGAAAAGGCTGATTCACAAAGATAAGATTTTTCCTCATTGTTTGCGGAACCTTCTTAATCTTTTGGACATATTTTCACAGCAATCTGGCCTTAAGCTTAATTATCCATCCATCCATCCATCTTCTTCCGCTTATCCGAGGTCGGGTCGCGGGGGATCCCGAGGCGTTCCCAGGCCAGCCGGGAGACATAGTCTTCCCAACGTGTCCTGGGTCTTCCCCGTGGCCTCCTACCGGTCGGACGTGCCCTAAACACCTCCCTAGGGAGGCGTTCGGGTGGCATCCTGACCAGATGCCCGAACCACCCCATCTGGCTCCTATCGATGTGAAGCTTAATTATGATAAATGTAAAATGTTAAGGATCGGAAATCTAAAGGGAACGTCCTTTCGAATGGAATGCAAAGTGCCTGTTTTGTGGACAGATGGACCAGTTAACATACTTGGTGTTGTTTTCCCACAAAATCTGGAAGATCTAGGCTCAGTAAATTATGATAATCGACTAAGAAAGCTGGATAAAATTATGCAATTATGGAAAGGGAAATCCCTAACCTTGTATGGTAAAATGTCTATTGCCAACTCGTTAATTATTCCTCAATTTATTTATTTGTTTTTGTCATTACCAGCTCCATCACAAAACTTTTTTAAGATTTATGAGCGGAGGGTCTTCGATTTTGTCTGGAATGGCAAACCAGAAAAGATTAAAAGAAAGGTTTTGTACAAAGAGTATGAATATGGGGGCCTGAAACTTCTCAACCTTGAAGCTATGTGTCTGTCTTTAAAAGCATCAATTGTTCCAAAGATGTATTTAAACATTGAGTGGTACACAAATGTCCTGTTGGACAAAAAACATGTACTGTATCAAAAGAAATTGTATCCTTTTTTACAAGTGATCCCCTCCCAGAGAGTCTGCTGGGAAACATGGCGGGGTTCATAAAGGAAACAATCCACTCATAGTGGTGTTTTCAATTTTATGTGCCAGAAAAAAGAGACAATATTTTGCAGCAGTTAATATGGATGAACTCTAATATTGTAATAGATGGAAAGCCTTTCTTTTGGAAAAATATGTTTGAAAGAGGAATCATTTTTGTCAATGATATTATCAATGAGAATGGTAAAATTATGAAGTATGATGAATTTAGAGCTATGTATGGTGATGCTTGCTCAAGCTTTTCATTTTATCAACTAACTGGAGTAATTGGGAAAAGATGGAAACAAATAATTAATTATGGAACTACTAAATTATTAGTTTGTAAACCTCTAATAAGAAATTCTAGTTGGCAAAAAAGGAACTAAAATAAATAGAAAAATATATAATTTTTATTTAATAAAGAAATCTTTGAAGGCTGCCTCATACAACACAAATGGAAAATGGGAGGACTTTTTTGACTGCCCGTTGCCATGGGATGCCATATTCAAACTAATCTATAAAACCACTATCGATGTGCATAATCTTTATTTTGAAATTAAAATTATTTATAACTTCTTACCCACAGGGAAAATGTTAAAATTATGGAATATGACAGAGTCAAATGATTGCCGATTTTGTTGTCATGAGCCTGAATCCACCCTACATTTGTTTTGGTATTGTCATATTGTGTCTTTGTTTTGGGTGGAAGTTGAAAAAATGTGTTTAAGGATTGGTTTGTTTATGAAGCTTAATGTGGTTTATGTTATTTTAGGAGAGTTCATTGACAATCATGATTTAGTCAATTTAATTATAGTACTCTGTAAAATGTTTATTTTTAAGGCCAAAAACAGATATTCACTTAGTATTACTTTCTTTAAAACATTTATTCAGTATTTTCTAACTTTAGAAAGTTACATGGTTGAAAACGATAATGATGCCAAAAAACATTTAAAAAAGATGAGAAGTCCTCAAAAGCTTATTTTGAAAGTATAATTATGTTTATAGATTATATGATATCTGTTGTTGTGTTCCCTAATTTGAGTGACCTGGACATAATCTGGACTGTACATAAATGCTTATTTTGAAAATGTAATTTTGTTTATAAATTATATGCAATCTGTTGTGTTCCCTAGTTTTTTTCCGTGTACATGAATGAAGGTGTGTGTTGCTGAGTCCGACTTGGACATTATCTGGACTGGGCCTGGTTTAAAAAACCCTTTAAACAAATCTAATTTCATTGACAACCTGGTCTGTGGAAGATAAGGCCCTTTTTTAAAATAAATAAAAAACATTTTCTTGGATAAAAAAGAAAGTAAAACAATATAAAAATAATTACATAAAAAATAGTAATTAAGGAAAATGTTAGTGGACCAGCAGCCTATACAATCATGTGTGCTTCACGGACTGTGTCCCTTGCAGATGTGTTGTCTATGTTGTGGGAACCAGAATATTGGTAGCAGAAAGAAATAACCCCTTTTGTGTGAGTGGGTGTGGATGAGTGTGCATGGGGGAGGTTGTTTGGGTTGATGCACTGATTGAAAGTGTATCTTGTGTTTTTTCTATGTAGATTTAATTTAAAAAAAAAAATATATATATATATATATTTTTTTTTTTTAATTTTATTTTTTTTTTTTTAGAACAGGCCCGCGGGCGACTCATCTGGTCCTTACGGGCGACCTGGTGCCCGCGGGCGACCTGGTGCCCGCGGGCACCGCGTTGGTGACCCCTGGTCTAGATAATATGTATTGGATATGCGTTGGTGTAAATTTTGTAAATATTGCTATTCTGTGTACTATATGTTTTGAATCTGTTTGTCCTTAGTTTTCATCAACCTGCTGAGACATACAGTGGGGCAAAAAAGTATCTAGTCCAGCCACCAATTGTGCAAGTTCTCCCACTTAAAAAGATGAGAGAGGCCTGTAATTTTCATCGTAGGTACACTCCAACTATGAGAGACAGAATGGGGAAAAATAATCCAGGAAATCACTTTGTAGGATTTTTAATTAATTAATTGGTAAATTCCTCTGTAAAATACCTATTTGGTCACCTAGAAACAAGCAATATTTCTGGCTTTTACAGACCTGTAACTTCTTCTTTAAGAGGCTCCTCTACTCTTTAACTGTATTAATGGCACCTGTTTGGCCTTGTTATCAGTATAAAAGACACCTGTCCACAACCTCAAACAGTCACACTCCAAACTCCAAAGACCAAAGAGCTGTGAAAGAACACCAAAAACAAAATTGTAGACCTGCACTAGGCTGGGAAGACTGAATCTGCAATAGGTAAGCAGCTTGGTGTGAAGAAATCAACTGTGGGAGCAATTATTAGAAAATGAAAGACATAAAAGACCACTGATAATCTCCTTCGATCTGGGGCTCCACGCAAGATCTCACCCCGTGGGGTCAAAATGATCACAAGAACGGTGAGCAAAAATCCTAGAATCACACAGGGGCACCTACTGAATGACCTGCAGAGAGCTGGGACCAAAGTAACAAAGGCTGCCATCAGTAACACGCTATGCCACCAAGGACTCAAATCCTGCAGTGCCAGTCGTGTCTCCCTTCTTAAGCCAGTACATGTCCAGGCCCGTCTGAAGTTGGTTAGGGAGCATTTGGATGACCCAGAAGAGTATTGGGAGAATGTCACCTGGTCAGATGAAACCAAAATATAACTTTTTGGTAAAAACTCAACTTGTGGTGTTTGGAGGAGAAGGAATGCTGAGTTGCATCCAAAGAACACCATACCTACTGTGAAGCATGGGGGTGGAAACATCAAACTGGTTTGGGGCTGTTCTTCTGCAAAGGGACCAGGACGACTGATCCGTGTAAATGAAAGAATGTGTGGGGCCATGTATGGTGAGATTTTGAGTGAAAACCTCCTTCCATCAGCAAGGGCATTGAAGGTTAAACGTGGCTAGGTCTTTCAGCATGACAATGATCCCAAACACAACGCCCGGGCAACCAAGGAGTGGCTTGGTAAGAAGCATTTCAAGGTCCTCGAGTGGCCTGGACAGTCTTCAGATCTCAATGCATTGGAAAATCTTTGGAGGGAGTTAAATGTCCGTGTTGCCCGGCGACAGCCCCAAAACATCACTGCTCTAGAGGAGATCTGCATGGAGGAATGGGCCAAAATAGCAGCAGCAGTGTGTGAAAACCTTGTGAAGACTTACAGTTATTGACCAAATACTTATTTTCCACCATCATTTGCGAATAAATAAATAAAAAATCCTACAATGTGATTTCCTGGATTATTTTCCCCCATTCTGTCTCTCATAGTTGAAGTGTACCTATGATGAAAATTACAGGCCTCTCTCATCTTTTTAAGTGGAAGAACCTGCCCAATTGGTGACTGACTAAATAGTTTTTTGCCCCACTGTATGTATGTGTCAAATGTGCATTATTATGTACTGTCCATTTTTACATATATTAAAATCATAATTGTGCATTGGCAAATCTAAAAATAATTAAACACGACAGGCATGGCCACCAACAACATCTATATATCCTGCCAGGCAGCCACGCATGACCTTCACATAAAAGATGTTCAGCTGAACAATCTGTACTTTTGAAATTACAATTTTATGTTAAAAAATAGTAATACCAAAAATAAAAATAAAAAACGATTTTCTTTTTAGCTAGATGAGATTTTGCTAATGAAAACACATTTTAAAATGACACACATAAAACTGATATGTGCACAAACAAATCTCTGCAATGATTAGTTGACTGACTGAATAGGTAATCCACTACAGTCCTTAGAATATACCGGTTGGATACAATTAGCTTGCTAACTGAATTGAAAAGATTAGGATATTAAATAATTCACATAAACTTTGGGATTAAATGTATGTTGTGTCATATTTTTAGAGTGCACTAACCCACAAGTGAGAGCATGTCTGCTATCATGCTGGCCTTTATCTTCAAATCCAAAGGGGCATCACTGTAAATAAATGGAAGGAAAAAAAGACATTAAGAAAAAAATTAATAAATAAATAAAACATTGATATTTCATCACAGTTAGAACAAACACAATTACTGTTTTCGTTGCAAAATTGAAATAAATTATCTGAATGATATAACCAAGGGCTTGTTTTCACGAGAGAAATGTTTTTAAAAAGCTGTAAAAATACTAATAATTACAGAGATATCGCATACTCTTCCTGTTTCAATAAAATACAATACAATGGTACTTCGTACACCCCACGTTCCATATGACTCGGTGTCCAACAACAATTTTTGCCAAAATTTTGCCTCTGATCTTTGTATACTGTCTCGGTTATCCTATATATGGCCAAATAATATGCATAACAAAGTTTGCCTGCATATGATTCCATAGAATCAAGTACCCAAATTCAGTCTCTTGTGTTTTTTCAAATTGAGCAGAGCAGCAAAATAAGCCAACATGGGGTAAAATAAAATTGTGAGTGTCAGCACTTTGATGGAAAAAAAAAAAGGTGAGAAACACTGCTACGAATTGTTTTGTAAATACAAAGGTGACGTCCGTGTGGCTTCCACTTCTCTCATCTTCTCATCGTCTTCCTCAACAAGAGTTTTCAATAAAGGTAAAAGTGATGTAAATGTCTGTTTATTAATTACTACATATGTCATTTATATGTACTTACATTTTTTTCTGCATGTGAAATTTTAATTATTCTCTATAATATGTGTTTTGTGTTAATATTTATTAGATTTACATTATTTCTTACAGGAAAACATGCTTCACTTTTTGTATGATTTAGGTTTGAAAAACTAAAGGTACCATTGTTATAAGGCCCGCTTTAACCTAATGTTTTACCTAAACCCTCCACCCCCAACCCCACCGCCGAGGTTGCAGAATGCATAAAAAATCTAATCGCGGGGTAATCTATTTCACAAAAACAAGTGTTTTTTTCAGAAATTACAATGAGTTTTCACTCTTTGAGCAAGAAAAGCATTTTATTTAAAAACAATAAATGAATGAATGAACTTGGACATAAACATCACCAACCATCAACTATCAACAAAACATGCAATAATGCCAGCCTTTGGCCATATTGTATAACTATTAATATTGTTCCCTTTTATGTGCATCAAACTGGGTAATTCCAGCATCCGGTTGCCTGCAAGTCGTCACTAGGGTTGCCTGTTCCTACAAAATAAATAATAATAAACGTTGTTGGTAGAGCCATCCGACTAATTGCCTTCAGTGGGTTGTTTTTTTTCTTATTTGTGTGAAGCAATTTAAATACTAGTGGATCAGGGGTTAGTGCTGGCGCATCAAAATACAAAGGTCCTGGGTTTAATTCTGTGTGTCTGTGTCTTTCTGTGTGGAGTTTGCATGATCTCCCCATGACTGCGTGGGTTCCGGGTACTGCGGCCTTCTCTCACCTTCAAAGACACGCACCTGGGGATAGGTTGATTGGCAACACTAAATTGCCACTAAATCTTAGTGTGAATGTTGTCTGTCTATGTGTGTTGGCCCTGTGATGAGGTGGCGACTTGTCCGCCTTCAACCAGATTGCAGCAGAGGGACAAGCATTAGAAAATGGATGCTTGGATGGAATTGAAATACTAGTTATCTCAAACCTGAATTTATATAGATGTATGTTTTGGATAATTAAGAATACATAAATCATTTATTTTTAGTGCAAAATAACAACAATAAGATTCAAGTAAACGACTGTGGGCTACCGACTGCTCAAGAACATTTCTGACATAGACAGAGATTAAACCAGCATTTTGGTCTCACTCTAACTGTTAAACCAGCAGAGACTGGTCTAGGATTCCTTTTCAACACTATCATCATTATCATAACAGTACAGTCATCTCTTGCCACTTTGAGCTTCGAATATTGTGGCTTCACCACATTGCTAATATAATGGTGATATTTTCTTATTTTTCCATAATGTTATGGTCCTTAATTACACATTTTAAAGCATAAAATGGCTAAATAAACAAACATGTCAATATTACAGTAGTGTTGGCCACTAGAGGAAAACAAACCAGTAGTACGCTGTTCAGTATCGTGGCCACTGATTGGCTCAGCCTCAGGCAGCATTACTGTATTAGATTAAAAGCGTGTAAAGATGACTAATTTGTGTTATTTCATGTCATGGTGGCTCTCATAATGTTAAAAAAATTGTTTAGAAGGTTGTAAACAGGATTTTTTATATTCTTGCTATGAAATTATTGGATTTATATTTAGTGATTCCTATTTTACAGAAATTAAGTTATCGTGGTAATGTCTAGAACCAATTAAAAGCGATACATGTGGAGAGACTGTAAGAGGCAATTCGGATACAGTGTTCAAAAGTTTGTTGTTAAAATTTAGCATAAAGCACTCTGTCAATTCATTGACTTTCTATCAGCTATTTTTGCTTCTGCAATGGTCTGTGTCACATGGAAAAAGAGAGAAAGTGAATTAAACTCCCCATGGCCAGTCCACCCTGAGAGTCCACCTCTGTAACCCAATAGTCTTCCTTGTCTGACATAATGTAAGCTACACCTGAGTAGCACACACGCACACTGCCAAAGGATAACGGATTGTTACAAAAGCAGTGTTTAAAAACGTTTATGATCTCACTCACCAACAAAGCAACTGTTTCTAAATCATTTATCTCTCAAATATCTCTCCTGTGAATGACTGTGAGTAATGTGCACGTCTGTGTGCAAGGCCCCTAAACTCAGTGGCCCTTGGGCTTCAGCCTAGGTAAGCCTGTACATTAAGGCGGCGCTGACCGTACTCTGCATATACTGTATTTGGGTCATAAATTTGAGTTATAGGAGTAATGTGTAAATGTACACTTCACTAAGGAAAAGTTATGAAGCTTGTTATCTTGAGCAGAACACATACAACAGCCATATGTTTCACCACTCATGAATTAATGTACATGCCCTTTTCAGAAAAGTTTGCCTCAATTTCAAAGGTGATTGAAAAATGTTTAGACACTTTTTTATACACAAAATAACAGATGTCATGTTAACAGACCCTAAAAAAAGAACAAAAGAAAGACTAAAACAGTTTGGAAAATGTCACTCACCAGGCCAAGGATGGAGAAAGGTTCACCTCCAGCAACCAGGGTTTGAGGTTGGAGTCAATGAGCACATCAAATCCATAAAGTTCTACAAAAAGACAGAGACAAAACCAATCAAAAGCTTTTCACCACAGACTTGGAAAGTGAGCAATAGAAAGGCTGCAAATAAAAACTAAGGAGTATCAAAGTCACAAGGCTTTCCAGAGTTTTATCAGAGCTCTATTATGTGGCATTTGGCAACATGGCCGACGTCTCTCTGCTATGGATTACATGCATGTTGTATACTCAGTCAGTCACGAGAGAACACTCACTAAAGGGTGCTACTGAGGGCTTGGCTCTATTACATGAACTAAGTGCATACACATTTCATCTGTCATGAAAATGCTTATGTAAGGCGGAGGATCGAAAAACAAACCGCTTCAAATAGTTTTGTACATCAAGTCCAAGATGTCACCAGCGCTGGGAAGATCATTCCCATCTACATAATGTCAGAATATATTAACAAGAAGAACAACATTCTCACCGTCATCATTTCATTAGATATTTGGAGTGAGCTATTTTGAACTCCACATTAAAAGACTGTGTTGTCTCAGTTTTTGTACAAACCACTTTCCTTAAAATTGTTGCCCAAAGTTTGTCCCGGTTTTCGTATGCCTTCTTAATTATCGTACAATCAAATCACGCTTAACAAACTAGTCTGTTTGTAGTGCCCAAATAAAGAATCCCACGTGCTAGGGACTCAGTGTCTGTTTTTTTTTTTATTGAGTAGAGCTGAAATATACACCATGGGGCCTAATAAAGTTGTGAGTTGTAGCATATTGCTATGGAGTCATGACAGAGTGATGTGTTGTGCCATAAAGCAGTGGTCGCCAACCACCGGGCCGCGGCCCAAATAAAAAATTTTAAAAAATTAAAATATATATATACATATATATATATACAGTATTTTTTTATTTATTAAATCAACATAAAAAACACAATATATACATTAAATATCAATATAGATCAATACAGTCTGCAGGGATACAGTCCGTAAGCACACCTGATTGTATTTCTTTATGAAAAATAAATAAATAAATATATTCTTCACACACCCCACCCCACCCCCCCCCCCCCACCCCCCCCCCCCCCCCCCCCACCCCCCACCCCCCACCCCCGGTCCGTGGGACAAGTTTTCAAGCGTTGACCAGTCCGCAGCTACAAAAAGGTTGGGGACCACTGCCATAAAGCACTGCATCAGTTGATGCAAATAATGTTGTGTGAGCACAGTGTAGTTGTCCGTACGTTCTTGGATATACCACGAGTGCCTACACTTTAATAAAGGTGAAAAACACTACTGCATTCAAAAAAATATCTCGTAGCAATGTACAGAGGTGGTTTTTGTGTGCCCTTCCTTCCCCCTCTGTTTGTGTGCTTATCCATCCCCTTCTCCCTGCCTTTCTAACCAGAGCTTTCAATAAAGTTAAAAGTGATGTTAAATGTTCATGCATCCATTTAATTTGTCATTTATGTGTATGCCGCATTGTTTTCTGCATGTATAACTATAATTGTTTTCTATAAATGTGTTTTATGTTCAAATTTGTGTGTGTCTGGAACGTGTTAATTGGATTTATATGATTTATTTTGGAAAAAATGCTTTGGTTTTTATTTGATTCAGTTTTTGCCAGACCTTTTGGAACGGATTACCAACAAACACCGAGGTACCAAAGTATAAAATGGGTCAGTGCTCTAAAATTACAGCATTTACATGCGGTTCCCACACTGATACTCAGTGCAGTGTCACCCTTTGAATGGAGCCCTTGAACATGTGCGCTGCTCTGGGGAGTGTCATACTGGAAAGCAGAGTGCACACACAAAAAGCACACTTTTTACAGGGTTAGGCCAAAGCTGGGCTGTAATATAAGTCAAAGAAAAAACACGAGCCTTTAATGGCACTTCAAAAGAACAGACAGTGTTGAGAACAGACGGGAGGGGAGGATGGAGGTTTCAAAACCGCCGCGCTGTTTGTTCAAGCATCTCAGGTCAATGCCACTGTTAAACACACAAAAGGCCGGGTGACAGCAAGTGACGACTTGCACTTAATAATAGCTGTCTGGGCAGGATTAGTTGCTTTTAATAACGTATGTAAGATTTAAAAACTAAACATTATCCAGATGAAAAACATCTGTAGGGTCACTGATTGTCTTATTGACTACAAAAATTATCACTGTCTTTGCAGTACAAAATGACGTTGATTTCAAACATGCAGGAGACATCTACCACTTTTTATGGGCTTTAGAATCAATCCTACAGTACAGTGCATCTCCATTGAAACCACCTTTTATTTTTTTAACCGCTGAAGATGCGCTCATTCGTGAGAGGCTGCACTTACTCAAGACGCAAAAAATGCAAACTTAAAGAATTTTTTTTCAAATAAGAAATATTTTAATAATATATATTCTATGTGACAAAAACAAACATCATCAAATAAATACTCAAGGACACCAAAACACATCAATTGAATGTGTTTTAATCAGCCCCTTAAGTCCTCAAGCAGCTATACAATTATAAAAGGATTTTGCTGAACAAACGATACGTCTAATATTTTTTATTTCTGACCGTCCAAAATGTTGACAAACACTCGTAGGACGGAGGATTCTCGTCTGCCCATCACCTGTCTTTGCAATGCGAGCACTCATCCTGTGTGTTGACCTGTCAGGTTGCACATTTTTCTGACACATGGTAAATAAAACACTAAAAAGTGCTCGCAAAAAAGCGATGAGTGTTGATAAATCCCATTGCGCGTGCTAAATCATTATATCTGCATCTTCTCCTCCCGGTATTGTGGGCATTTAGACCATCAGCATATATTCTGCATATTTCATAAGACAGAGACGCAAAATGGATTGCATGCCTTATTCTGCTCACTTAAAAGACGCAGTCCACTTTACACACGTTTAACAGATCTGCTTTGTGTGTGCTATCGGTTTGCACGTGTTTTAGCACACACAAACCTTTAGTGAATCAGGCCTCAAATAAGGATGTAAATGGTCAATTAATTTAACTAAGCACATTGACACTATTACCACCTCTACTTACTGATGATGCAGCATCAAAAACAACTGGGTGTTCAGTATCTTGCTCAAGGATACTTCGACATGGTCTGAGAATCGAATCCGCAACCTTCAAGTTTGGAGACACATGAGCCATGCTGCCCACAAAGGACTTCTAGACTATGGTGGCTCACTGTGGCCCAGTAGCTGATTTAGCAACTTGAATCAGTCAATGCTATAGCCGCTCTTGACAAAGGTTTGGTAATCTTTACTATCAAAAGAGCCATTTGGCCGCCTCATCCACAAAGAATATAACAAAACAAACATAACACAGCCTATAAACTTAAAAGTTGTTATCGTGTAATGTTGCAAAGAAATCTGGTGATGCAGGATTAAACTCTATTTTCTTCTGAGATGTTGCTTGTTGGGCAGCACGGTGGAAAAGGGGTTAGTGCATGTGCCTCACAATACGAAGGTGACTGCGTGGGTTCCCTCCGGGTACTCCGGCTTCCTCCACCTCCAAAGACATGCACCTGGGGATAGGTTGATTGGCAACACCACTAAATTGGCCTAGTGTGTGAATGTTGTCTGTCTATCTGTGTTGGCCCTATGATGAGGTTGCGACTTGTCCAGGGTGTACACCGCCTTCCGCCCGAATGCAGCTGAGATAGGCTCCAGCACCCCCCGGGACCCCAAAAGGGACAAGCGGTAGAAAATGGATGGATGGATGGATGATACATGTGATCAGTATCAGTATTGGTATTTGTTAATCTCACTCATGAATGATCGTATCGGCCTGATCAAAAACCTGATCAAAAAACATCCATGTAGCAAACTGCTGCATTGTTTCAAACATGGCAGATTCTCAAGGTTGAAATTGTTGGAACTGCAAATGTTCTATTCATACTAGAACATAACACATTTTGCCAAAAATCTCAACATCTCAAACAAGTTGCCTTTTGTAACATCTGTGGATGGACTGGACCCCCACCGCTGAGCACACAGTAGGATTTTCTTTTGCACTTTGCAGGCTTCTCCCATTTTTTTAGTCAAAACACACACAAAGAAAAGAGTGGGCGCGCATGTTAGTTTTGGGGAGCAGAGCATTGGTTAACTGGGTCTGAGAGTCTGGAGAGCCTCATTGGTGGCACCACAACAACAAGGGGAAAATGAGGAGGTGTTACTCCACCTCACAGCCCCCGACAAGCTGACTCCATGTGCCACGCTTTTCCCCCCAATTAGGAGCAGACGCCGTGCTTGCCTGCCCCGCGAGCCACTCACAGCCAGACACGTCAATTCTGCAGCTCGGTTAAACGGCCTGCGACAAGCGCCACGGACAAAGAGAGCAGAGGCGGTGAACATCCACAACAGGCCCTTTAAAGAGGGAGGAGAAAAAAGGATGATGAAGAGCTTTTTTATAGGTATTGGATAAGCACTGCTGGAAACTTTACCACATGAGACAAAACACCCAAAAACAAAAACAAAAATGGACGTGCAGCCCCAAAAAGAACAACAATAACACAGCATCTTCTTCATTGCACCACTGTGATAAACGACAGGGCAGCTGAGCTGTTTCTCATGAAATCATCGTATAAGTCCAAATTAACACCCTTCAGCTTTATTATGATAGCTGGCTCCAATCTGGATCAGTAAGGAGTTTCGCTGCAGCAGTGTCATCACAGCAGTACGAACATGCAGCAAAAACGTGGGAGTGTCTGACTAATGTAAAAGCAGGAGACAGGCGAGCCGACCACACTCGGCACTTAATGAGGGACGCTCGGTGGAACACAGGACCAGTGAGTGGAATGTTTTGTGTGTAACAAAATAGGCCTTTGGCTTGGCTAATCAGATCTTAGTCAAAACATCTCGTAATCAGCATCCCTCAGCAAAACGTCTGTCCATTAATCACAGAGCAGCGGTGAGGAGCGTCATGGGTGGCATTTTCCACGAACCACTGACACACGCTTATAATTCCTAGCGATGTCTAACGAAAAACCTGTTGTTTTTGTTTCAGCCCACATGAAACACAGAGCTATAAAAAGATTGTGTTACAGAATTCCCTTTAACATAGTCATTTAAACAAGAGGACGAACTCCCCGTATTCAAGCTATAAATAGCAACTAAAATGTAGTAATTTAAATGAATTACATAACGCTCTTTAAGGTTTTGCATGGCTCTATTCCAGACAAGTCAGAGACAATGTTAAAATGAACAGTAGGTGCTTTTATACCTGACCGCACACATTTGCATGTATGTACAGTCGTGGTCAAAAGTTTACATACACTTGTTAAGAACATAATGTCATGGCTGTCTTAAGTTTCCAATAATTTCTACAACTCGTATTTTTTGTTATAGAGTGATTGGAGCACATACTTGTTGGTCACAAAAAACATTCATGAAGTTTGGTTCTTTCATGAATTTATTATGGGTCTACTGAAAACGTGACCAAATCTGACGGATCAAAAGTATACATACAGCAATGTTAATATTTGGTTACATTTCCCTTGGCAAGTTTCAATGCAATAAGGTGCTTTTGGTAGCCATCTACAAGCTTCTGGCAAGCTTCTGGTTGAATTTTTGACCACTCCTCTTGACAAAATTGGTGCAGTTCAGCTAAATGTGTTGGTTTTTTGACATGGACTTGTTTCTTCAGCATTGTCCACACGTTTAAGTCAGGACTTTGGGAAGGCCATTCTAAAACCTTAATTCTAGCCTGATTTAGCCATTCCTTTACGACTTTTGACGTGTTTTTGGGGTCATTGTCCTGTTGGAACACCCAACTGCGCCCAAGACCCAACCTCCGGGCTGATGATTTTAGGTTGTGGACAATGCTGAAGAAACAAGTCCATGTCAGAAAACCAACAAATTTAGCTGAACTGCACCAATTTTGCCAAGAGGAGTGGTCAAAAATTCAACCAGAAGCTTGTGGATGGCTACCAAAAGCACCTTATTGCAGTGAAACTTGCCAAAAGACATGTAACCAATGCTATGTTATACCATAACATAGCATTGTATGTTATGATATAACATAATTGTATGTTATATCATAACATACAATGCTGTATGTATACTCTTGACCCAGCAGATTTGGTCACATTTTCAGTGAACCCATAATAAATTCATAAAAGAACCAAACTTCATGAATGTTTATGTGCTCCAATCACTCTATCACAAAAAAATAACAGTTGTAGAAATTATTGGAAAATCAAGACAGCCATGACATTATGTTTTTTACAAGTGTATGTAAACTTTTGATCGGGACTGTATTTGCTGCCATGCGTTGATGCTTCAAATTTACGATAATAATACTATTAAGAGATTAGATTTATTTAGCGCATTTCTTGACAGTCAAAGCGCTTCACAGAGAAATGAGAACCCATCATTCATTCACTCCACATTCACACTCGATGGTGGTAATCTACAATTGCCCTGGCGTAGACTGACGGAAGCGTGGCTGCCATTTGCGCTTACGGCCCCTTTGACCACCACCAAAGATTCATTCACATTCATACACCAGTGTAAGCGGCACTGGGAGCAAGGTGGGTGAAGTGTCTTGCCCAGGCACACAACTACTGTGACTAAAACGGCGGAAGACGGAATTGAATCTGGAACCCTCAAGTTGCAGGCACGGCATTCTCTACCATCAGAGCCACACAGTCCCGATAATTGCCGTATTGGTAGGCCTATGGTAATTCCGCCAGCTGTATGAGGTACAATCAATAATTCCAAAAATCCTAATGTAGTCCTTCAATAAATGGCTATTAGCAGGGCCGCCCCTCCCTATACGCAGCTCTCGCAATGTGCGTAGGGCCCCACGATTCGTGAGGGACCCCGTTTTGCGTGAAGAAGCGCATGTAAAAAGTCAATTAATAAATGACAGGGTGCTTCACGAGAAATTTGACTCTAAATGTATTCCTAGCCGCTTCCTGCTCAGTCACTGATAGGAATATAATTGTAATTTTGCAAAGCAGGGATACCAGATTCAATTTTTTGTCAGAGCTAAGGTAGGAAGTTTTATAAATGTATACTTTGGTTAATGCCCTTCTACATTTGCAACCTAATAGCAAAAGAGATGTGAATTCTTATTTTCTTCTCTCAAATGAACATATGTTGCTTTCTGCTCTTTATGCACGTACAAGAGTTGATACCCTTGAATGCTGATCTATTGATCAGTGTTTGTTATTATTGTGTATGATGTAACTTTGTGTTTTACCTGCTGCAGCCTCCTGGCCAGGAATCCCAGTAAAAAGAGGTTCCCAATCTCAAAGGGATTTGTTTCTTAGTTAAACCAAGGTTGATTAATTACTTTTAAAAATGTTTCAACGATGTAAATTTGTTATTTGGCACTAAAAAAAATAACTATTGAACAATTTATTTCGCATGAATGTGTTTTCAGACAAAACAAACATCAAACTAAATTCAAGTTTGATTTTTTTTTTAAAAGTATAAAAACATTTTCACATAGATTAGATTTTAAAGTGTGAATTAAATTGATATGGGGAGCGCTTCCAAATAAAATTCTGCTCGTGGCCCCAATTTAGCCTTGCTATATAGCAAACAGAGATCGTGCACACGGTACTTTCTGTACCTGCTCTTTATGTCCACCACACATTTCTGGCCTGTAATTCTGAGTTGTAAAAAAGAGTTGGATAATTCATTTGAACACGTTAGTTCACATATTTCCGAGTAGGCACCGAACGCACCGTGGCGTATAAGTTACAGCGCTGCATGTCTTTCTGTGAGCATGTAGTGAGCACAATGAGACCGCTTTTCTGATTAGTTTCGGCTTCACAGTATTACTGTGTGCAGGGGTGGACTGACTGTTTTTCTTAACTCACCTACGCTACCTCAGGGACATGCTTCTGCAGACAAGACAAGCTTGAGAAGCCAAAAATAAAAGTTTAGAAGATGTCAATAAACAAATGACAGTGCGCTGTATGCAAAATTTTACAGCAAATGTATTACCTACCCTCATATCCTGTCAACCCTGATATAACAAGATATATCACAATTGTTTCTGTAGTGGTTTGTGATTTTGCCATGAGAGCAAACAATGTGATTTCGATCATCAGCCAAGCTCATGTCAGATGGAATGCAAGTGGGAAAAAAACACGCAATAGATTATTATATTGTTAATTTACTAATTTAGCACAAAAATCAATTGTACTGCTGTACATGTACATGTAAATGTGCTACGAAAAGCATTTTGTTTCATAACAATTTGTCCCCATCACTTTTGAAATGAAGGCCATGCTTCTAACTGCGCCTGATGTGCATTTTCTCAGATGACGCTTTACAGCCTCTTTCCAGTGCTTTTAGTATATTTAAAGGTAAAACTGTATTATAATTTACAAGAAATACTATACACGGTCTGTGGAAATCTTTTACTGTAGCAGATGATACTGAGCAAAGTCAAATCGGGTATTTTCCTCAAAATACCATCATTTTAAGCTTCTGATAATATAATGTCTCATTTCCCATCTGGCAACACAAATCCACCTTTTTAAAAGCACCCTGCATATGTCAGCCCATTGATTGATGCTAATGGGGGCTGCCAGATGGTAAGAGACTGTAAGAGTGTTTTATTATTTAAACATTCTCCCCAGAATTGAAACACAGCACAAGATTAAACCACTTTTTGTCAGTCCGGTCCAATAAACTATTGGAGACACACATTTAATCAGTGTGTGGCAGTGTGCTTTGTTTGCAGTTGTTTATCAAAAGGCAAAGATTTAGTGCAAGTGTGGGCACCAATATCAATTTTGCGCCGAAGACGAGTTCCATCATCACACCAGTTCCTTCTTGTCTGTGTGTATTCTAACAGCACATAACATGCAATATGATCACACTGAACGAGTGAGAACAACAAAAAGAACATGAGAGAGGACCTGTGGAACCATCAGTGTCTCTTCATTGGAAACTTAATCCTGTATGAAAGACTGCATATGCTATAACTGACTTTCTCTGGGCCATCCGAGTCAAACAAAATGACAGAATTCTCCATCAGTTGGGGGGTATTTGGCCCGCACTCTTGCTCTTAATACCAGATAATGCCAGTTGACTGTTCATCTACAGCAAAAGGTGTACAGTAGGACCTAATTGTTTTTGGCACACAATGATGTTGCTGCAACATCTTTGTCCATGCATGTCTGTGCAGCACGCACATTTCTGAAATGTGCACCTTGGGGCAGAGCTATTATTGTGTTGTTGTGTGAATGCTGAGAATGTGACTGCACGTTAAAAAAAGGTATTATTATTCCTCTTGTTTGAGTCAAAGAACAAAGTGTGTGACTCAGTCTTAATCCGAACACTTTAATATTGCAGATTTCTAAATGAAAATATTTCTCATATTTATCTTATGTTCTGTTTAAGCTGTCCATAGTCTTTGGTGGCATATCTGCATGGTATCTGGAGGACTGTTACGATCTGCCATAATATGCACTGCACTAACCAGTCACTTCTATTGATTTCCATTTTACTTAATTTCCATTTGTTTCCGCCTATTCTATTCAGGGCCAATGAAGCCTATCCCAGAAGACTTCAGGCAAAAGGCAGATTACATTCTGAACTGGTCGCCAGTGAATCCCTGAGCACAGTCACACTCACATTCCCACTGTAACTCAGCTGCCTGCCCAGAAGTCCCTTCATTTCCTTTGACAATTCTTAGCATTGACATGATTCTTCAAGGTGTTGCATAAATTATTGTATTATAAATCACAATTTAAATGATATCTTGTCTACTTTCAATTTATTGTCTCAACGCAAATTTTGCATTGTATTGTCTTGATAAATGTTTCAGAGGTTAGTATCGGCTCGTACATATCGTGCATGAGGGCCAGGTTGTGGTTCAGTAAACCCCATTTCCATGCGTGCGGTCATTATTCACACCCTCAATGTATAGCAGCGTGACGATGATATCTCTATGCAGGTCACGTTTTGTCCACGTTAAAAAATCATGCTGGCACTGCAGCCTACAACAAGGCTGAAGTTGGGGATGGTTATTGTGTCTACAGAAGAGTGCCTTATTTTTTTAACAGCTATTGTGGAAGACAAAGTGCCATTATAAACATACCGATAAAAGAAAGCATCAGTCAACATGCTCTCTCTCAACGCCCACCACAATTTTGGATAACCACACAAAGAACAACCACATAATACTTGCAGGGCAAAGAATAGTCAGCTTCTATAACAATGTTAAAGCAATAATCATGTGTAAAAAGAGTATTTTAGAAGTGTCAGCAGCAACACATTCTGAAAAGTCTTTGGGACCGGCGGAACACAAAAAGAAGTAGCTAACTTCTCCTTTACAGTTATGTGGCCCTGGCTTTGTATCAGACTCAGACCGGTCCACAAAAAGAAGTAGCTAACTTCTCCTTTACAGTTATGTGGTCCTGGCTTTGTATCGGACTCATACCTCTTTGTACGTTTGCATGTTGTCGAGCTTGCTCCCAAAGTCCAAAAAACTGCATGCTAGGTTATTTGTAGACTCAAAAATGTCAATGAGTGTGACTGATTATTTTTCTGTATGTGCCCTATCACTTGTAACCCAGTCTTTGTAATACCCAATCTCTCACCCAAAGTCAGCAGGAATAGGCTCCATCTCAAACAGTACATAACCTGATCCAGGAGTATAACGGTACATGTACCTTCTGCCATCGCACTCTAAATAAGGCTAGCATGGTGATTTCATTGTATTTATTATATCATAACGCTTTTATCACAATGATTGTATAAGTTCATTAGGTGAAATATTTGACTGTTCCACAGTGAGCTTGTATACTGATGATTGTGTGTGGTTTTTAATGTTTGTATGTTTTATATGATTTATGTTTGTTTCATTCTGCCTTCACGCTGAATTATTACTGTCTGCACAACTATTTTACCTCCGGGTACCATTAAAGAAACCTTGCACTTACCTTAATGTATTCACATTGGAACCTTCGTCGCAATACACAATAAAGTGTCTACTAACGATGTGACATGCCAAACGAGTCGAGTGTTTTGTACGGCTCTTAAGTGACGAATTAGAACCGATTCCCAGTTGCCCATGCTGCCTACAGTACATGTGTGCGCCATTTTTACTGCTGCACCACAAAGGAGATATCAGCGCCTGCATGGTAAAACGTATTTCAGTTGGGATACATTTAATTCTTATTTGTATATTTTTCTGTATTCTAGAATTTTGGTGGAAAATTTCAGTTTGCATGGCCTTTGTCAGTATAATTTTTTTTATTGTACCGAAAGTTTAAGCCACAACACAATTGCAAAAGCCACTTCAAATGCAAACGCCTCAACACAACATGAAACCACAACACAACAACATAAAGTCACAACACAACAACATGAAGCCACACTTTAACAAATTTACACCACAATAAAACAACATTTAGCAACAACAAAAGTGACAAACAAAACATGAGTGACAGCGGACAGACCAGGTTTTGCCAACAAAACGAATGGCTGAGGGGGAAAGTTGAAGAGGTTTAAATGAACGCAGTTGGAAAAGTAAGTGAAAGTAAGCTGTTGTGATTTGAGTGTTGTCACTTGCTGTTGTGTTGTGGCCTTATGTTGTTGTGTTATTGTATTGTTGTGTTCTGGCATTTGTATTTGTTGTGGCTTTTGCTATTGTGGGCAGCTTTATGTTGTGTTGTGGCACAAAGTTGTTGTATTGTGGTTTTATGTTGTTAGGTTGTGATATTTTCATTTGTTTTAGGTTTTTGCAAACATGCTAAGGCTTAAAGTTGAAGTGTTGTGGCTTTATGATGTTAAATTGATGTGTTTTCATTTGTTGTAGCTTTTGTAATCGGGCTAAGGCTGACATGTGTTGTCTTGTGGCGTATGTGTTTGTTGTAGCGTTTGCAATTGTTGTAATCTTTCTCAGCCACCAGACTTACAGTAACAAAAATTAACCAAAGAGTGTCTTAATTTTGCTATACCGAACCGTAAGGATGCCGTACGGCTACTACCCTATTCTAAACAGTATAAACAGTACAAGATAAATAATAAACGAATGAATGAAAAGAGTAAATTAATGAAGTGAGTACCAAAGCAGTTTGTCAGGTGAGGGACAAACGTCTTGCAGGCGTGTGCGATGTGCATCTCCGCACTCAGCACAGCTTTGATGATGAGGTCCTCTACCTGCCTCATTAACACTAGAAGAAAATAGATTGATGTGCATGTTAGACCATACCTGTATACTGTACATACACAGCGTTTTCAATAGAATTGTTCCTTTCATTAATAACATGGAGAGGCTAAACAGTCAGACTCACATGTGGTGTCCTTCCCTTCCTGCCTCAAATAGCGCAACACTGCGCTCATACTCCACTTGTTCCCATAGTCTTCAACCTCAGGGTCATCACAACTGAAAGGGAAGCAACGCATTTCAAAAGAATGAAAGAGGCTTTCTATTAGCAGCATCCAGTTGAAAAACATGACATGCTATACTGTGGCCAAAAGTATCGGGGCAGCTCGGTATTCGATCCACAGGAACTAAAAAAGTAGATGGTACTGATGAGCCTAAGACAGGGGTCCGCAACATGTGCCTCCGGAACCGCATGGCGCTTATCAGCCTCCTTGTTTTGGCTTCTGAGCATTGTTGAAAAAAGTTGTATAATTTTCGACTGTCTGTGAGGCTGACTTCTAAATGTGGTACTTTTATACCGAATTACGTCAGTACAACCAGGTATCGATTCACATAAAATCAAATGGTGCCATATTTTGATACCATTGTTGCACATGACGTCAAGCAAACAAGCACTCAAGCAACACTCAGAGCGGACTCAGTCAGACTGACTCACAGCAATGTTGCAATTTTCCATACCAACAAAAGCAAGTATGCCTGATAGAATACTCCCCAAAGTACAGTTAGGCTCCACTTTTCAAAATGTGCCAACTGGGTGCTAATTTACATTGGATTTGCCATAGACATGCTACTAATTAGCATTAGCGATTTTACATGGCAATTTCAACACCATTAAATGTGGTAATGAAAATTAACACTAAGCTGTCAACTAAGCGTTACAATCCAACAGCTGGTGTGTAATTAGTACAATATTTACAGAATAAAAACTTTTAAGTAGGGATGTCCAATAATGGCTTTTTTGCCGATATCCGATATTCCGATATTGTCCAACTCTTAATTACCGATACCGATATCGACCGATACCGATATATACAGTCGTGGATTTAACACATTATTTTGCCTAATTTGGACAACCACGTATGGTGAAGATAAGGTCCTTTTTAAAAATAAAATAAAAAATAAGATAAATAAATTACAAACATTTTCTTGAAGAAAAAAGAAAGTAAAACAATATAAAAACAGTTACATAGAAACTAGTAATTAATGAAAATGAGTAAAATTAACTGTTAAAGGTTAGTACTATTAGTGGACAAGCAGCACGCACAATCATGTGTGCTTACGGACTGTATCCCTTGCAGACTGTATTGATCTATATTGATGTATAATGTAGGAACCAGAATATTAATAACAGAAAGAAACAACCCTTTTGTGTGAATGAGTGTGAATGAGTGTAAATGGGGGAGGGAGGTTTTTTGGGTTGGTGCACTAATTGTAAGTGTATCTTGTGTTTTTATGTTGATTTAATAAAAAACAAAACAAAACAAAAACCTGATACCGATAATTTCCGATAATACATTTTTAAAGCATTTATCGGCCTCCCTATCGACATCCCTACTTTTAAGGGCACAACAAAAGACTTTAATCAGCTTAATAGCAAAGTGTACTTTCTGACTAGGCAACACACCGTAGTCTATACACTACTGCCCACTAACGTTTTGGAATTGCAACTGCAATATACTATAGAATACCTGCAAATGACACTCAGAAAACAAGATACAACAACTGGATGGCACAGTTATCGTAATCTGTTATTTTCAAATGTTAGAATAAAAGGATTTAACTATCAAACAATTAACATTTATTAATACACGCAAAAGTACCTAAAATGTGTACCGTTAAGTACCGATATCCTACATTTCAAATGTAAAAGGTACCCATCCCTAGTCCTCACTGGCAAATGGATGAGCACAAGGAAGGCAAAGAACAAGGATGTCTCAAAAAAGAAAAATCTCAAAAGAAAATGTGTAATTCTGCATGGAAGGACTCCTTTGCTTTCACTGTCAACCACTCTGGCTTACCTGTGTGATTGATATGTGGTGAGAATTTAGAAAATAACAAAAAAACGCAATGATAAAACATTTTTAAAACAAGCACTTTCTGAAACATAATACTGTAATTTATTTCAAAGTAGATGTGCACACTCTAAAATTTAATAAAATATTAAAAATGTTAAAAGTTTATAAACTGTGTTATCGGAATAAAACTGGACTCACTGGTGACGGTGGCAGAGGACTGTGGAAAAACTAGTGAGCATCCTGGATGATGCCAGTCACCCTCTGCATACCGTTATCAGTAGCCAGAGGAGCCTGTTCAGTGCAAGACTGCTTCATCCCAAGTGCAAGACTAATAGACTAAAAAACTACTTTGTCCCACACGCCATTCGACTGTACAACTTCTCTCTGGGGGTGGAGGAATAGTAGGATGACAGGGGATGCAAAACAATAACAGTGCAATATTTTTTCATAACATGGTCACTACTGCCCAGTTTCTCTTGTTATATTCTTATATTACTGTTATATTTTTATTCTCATTGTTGCTTTTTATTTTTATTCTTATTGTAATATTTTTCTATTTTGTTTCCATTCATACCCCCATTATTTACTTTTTACTTTTTAAAATTCGATCTCAATTCTGTACACTACTGCTGGAATTTTAATTTTCCTGAGGGAACTCTCCTGAAGGAATCAATAAAGTACTAGCTATCTATCTTACATTTTACAGGACCCACATTTTTTTCGACTTTATTTTAAAACAGAGACAGTACAGATTGATGAACTCACAAGTGTAAATATGCATGATGGTAGCCAGTGACTAATTTCCATCTTTCGTGCCTGTGGCAACTAATGCCAAACACATAAGAACAGGAGAGCACCAAACAACAGGACAACAAGGCCATATACAACAATAAAACAATAATAATAGAAAATACTGTAGGACTAAAAAAAAAAAATGAAACAATAAACCAAACTACTAATGCCAGACCAGCAATTAAATGACCATTGAACAATGGATTTAAGTGTTAGCGCCTTGCATGGCAGCTCCCGCCATCAGTGTGTGAATGTGTGTGTGAATAGATGAATATGGAAATACTGTCAAAGCGCTTTGAGTACCTTGAAGGTAGAAAAGCGCTATACAAGTATAACCCATTTATCAATTAAGTGTGTAAGAGTGCTTGTGCTAAAATGCTCAAGTGCTTGGGTGTTAAGATATACAAGAAGGATGAGAGTTGCATTTTGCCAGTTACAAAGGGCTAATACACAAGTTTGTGAAGTCACAGTGCTGGTGTAATTTGCACATTGCCCTATTGCACTTATTCTGCACACACAAACGTGTGTGTGTGCTGGTATTACTGCACAGGTTAGCATAAATTAGTTGTGATTTAATCGGGAGGCAAAATGGCACTTTTGATGGTAAAGGTTTCTGCTTGATGCCTCGTCATCTCTGATTTAGTTCATCCCAAATGTGCTTGATAAACTCCCAAGTTCTTCCACACGAAGCTCATCCGAGCGTGCTTTTATGGATCTCACTTTGTGCACTTGGGTGTTCCCACAAAAGTGGAAGCAAATAATTAACACTCAGGGACAACTGAAGGGTCTAGGGAACAACTATTGATCAATAATAGTTGATTAAGAGGTGAGTCTAAATACTTCAGTGGTTCAGATGAAGATTACCTGACATAATCGCTGTTCTTCTTGTTCACGCTGTAGTTGGTGAGATGCATGAAGATGTTCTTAATATTCTTTGCAGTCTTGTCATACCTGACGGTGGCAAACCTGAGTACGAATAGAAGCTGTGAGTGCCAGTAAAGAAGCTGTCAACCAAAGGAAGATGAAAAAAAGCTAAACATTTCTTAGGGGAATTATAGACTGACACTAGAGATTAGTTTCTGGTAGTGTTTCAGAGGAGCGGATGCCACATGTGCAACAATGAGAATTCCTTGGCACACACTGCGTACCTGAATTCCAACACAACCCAAAGGAATGTCAAGAGATAAAAGTGTGACTAGGAATTTAAGCCTTATTTATCACTTGCTGTTTTTAATCGAATCGTGCTGCACGTACACAAGAAAATAGAGACACCAGTGGTTCTATCAAGTTTGTACTTTATATGTGTTATTAGATATACGTTTCCCTACCTACCAATATACTGTATACCTGGTGATTGCCTCTGATTGGACAAGCAGATGATCATTGCCCTTAATATCCACATTTAACGAATATGATACAATTACACACATCTATTATATGGTAATATATTTCCAGATAATGTTGGCGCAAGAGAGAATGTTGTTTCAAAGTACGAAACTTTCAGATTTACTGGCGAGTTTAGACTGCTCTCTGCAGGTCAACAAAGATATAGCAGTCAGGGTGCCTTTTACATTACGTCATGATTATGGTTCGTACAGTCGTCACTCGTTTATTGCTGTTAATGGGTTTCAGTCAACACATTTCAGCCAAGTAAGAATCATAAATTATAAATCAAATATTTGCATATATAGATTATAAAATAATGTTTACAACCTTCTAAATAGGTTTTTCAACATTATTAGAGCCCTTTAGACATGAAATATTGCCTTGTGGTCAACTTTACACTATTACACCATCCAATAGAGTAATGCACACCCAGGTTAAGACAGTCAGGTTTGGTCTCCTCTAGTGGCCAATATTATTGTAGTATTGATACTGTATGTTTAGTTTATTTAGTCATGTTGTTGCCTGAAAATACCAAAAAACTGTAGAATATGCTTTGAAAAAAAGTCCCCCCAAAAATCTGCAATGTGGTAAAGGCACAATATTTGAAGCGCCATGTGGCGAAGGATGACTTTAATGGTAATTACACAATAACACTTGGATAAAGGACTTACTGACTGACTCACTTAAATGTATGCATTTGTAAAAATATGTTTTACATATTGTGGAGTCTCTCTCAAGCACCGCCTGACAGGTAGGTACCTCACAGGGGAGGAGACAGGGCATGGAGGCAGAGTGGAACACAGAGGACAACGCCCCAGCCTTGGCCGCATCATTGAGGGGTGGTACATTCCCCTGTACCTGCTCAATCAGCCTGAAGTGCCACCAGCTGTGCGGCCAGGTGGGGCCCAGCTACAAACTGTTCTTAACTCTGCCTCATTCAAGGTCTGGCTCTCCTCTGTGTCAAGGCAGGTGCATCAGGCGGTAAGTGAGACATCCACTATTTCCCCATTAATGACATTATTAGGGAAATGTTTTCTGATATTATGTTTTCTCTTGTTTGATAGGCAATTACCTACGACGTGTAAAGAAGTATGCTGTGTGAAGGATTGAGAGCCCCGGATGGGAGATATTTAAAGTTAAAGTACCAATGATTGTCACACTCCCACTAGGTGTGGTGAAATTTGTCCTCTGCATTTGACCCATCCCCTTGATCACGCCCTGGGAGGTGAGGGGAGCAGTGGGCAGCAGCGGTGCCGCGCCCGGGAATCATTTTTGGTGATTGAACCCCAATTCCGACCCTTGATACTGAGTGCCAAGCATGGAGGTAATGGGTCCCATTTTTATAGTCTTTGGTATGACTCGGCCGGGGTTTAAACTCCCAACCTACCGATCTCAGGGCGGACACTCTAACTACTAGGCCACTGAATATTTATGTTTGTTAATGGACACTTTACGTTTGATACTTCCACACCCTGCCCTTCCTACAAAGACTTGTGCAATAAATGCCCTTTTCGGCTTTTTGCAAACCCAATCCTGTGTCTTGGTGAGAATTAGATGCCACAATATCTTATTTCCATAAAAATATTGGAGCATTAACAATGTGTGTGTAAGATGCAGAGTTGCCAATGTCTGTTTCCATACATCCACCCCACATCCTGTCCAGAGAGGAAAGAAGCTGGAGTCTATCCCAGCCGACTTCAAGCTGAATTAATGGATCGCCAATCAATCACAGACCCCATACAGTACACTATCATGACAATAGCAAAGGTACACTCACCTAGCGAGACCCTCCTCATACACATAGACAAGGAGTGGATCGTATGATGTGACCAACACGTATAAACGCATGTCAAACTTGAACTCTGTAAACAAAACACAATATTGATGTAAATGATTCTCTGTAAATCTTCCAAAAGTTTGAAAGAAGGAGCTACTCACCATCTATCAGTAGAGGGTTATTAATATAGCGTGACACCAAGATGTTCTCATCCAGTGAAATCTGACTTGGCTGTAGAAGATAAAACATGATTACACATACAGTTCTTTATATATTTTTTAAACTTATATATAAAGCTACAATTTGTTGGTAACCTCTACTAGCTAGCACTTAGTGTATGACTGCGGTGTCCCCAAGTCACCCTACTTAAAATGCAATGTTTCAGTTGTACTCGGAATTGGGGAATTCCAACCTGAAAATGACAAACCACTAGGGATGATTCTCGAACCCGGTTTTCCCGGTTGTTCGATAAGAAAAGAACAGAGTCCTCGGACTCTAATCCCTTTTTGAGAACCGGTACCCGTTATCGAGACCACTATAGTAAAGAAAAAGAGTTGGTTCTTTATTCGAATCCCTGGGAACGAATCCCGTCCTGACAAGAAATGCCCTGTGGGACATCACAAGAAATGACGTCACGTAGCTCAGTCATTTGTCACGGTGGGGTGCAGCGGTTCGTTCTCCCGGGACGCAAAACTGACGGCTCCGGACGAAAGCGTGCAGGTAGGAGATGATTTATTTCTCATAAATCATACACATTACAACAGACAGGAACGAAAAAAAAGGAAAGCGTGCCGTTCGCACGAGAAGCTAAAGCAAAAACTTACTTAGCACAGGAATACTAAAAGCTAAGGTAACTTTAGCACAGGAATCATGACCTCGAAAACCAGAATGCCAACGTAACTGTTGCAAATGCAAACAATGAAGCCACGACGAGTGACCGGAAAAGGCAGGCTTAAATAGAGTCTCTGATGAGCAACAGGTGCGAAGAATGTCTTATTTTCAAAAAGGTTGAAAGTATTTCTCATAATTCTTCTTCTTTGTACTTTGTGAGCACTATTCATTTGAACAACCTCTTAAACGGGATCATATCAGTACAATGTTTAACTTCTTTACTTAATCCATTCCATCATTTAATTCCACATCATTTTAGCTGTTTGCAATTTTACCAAATCATCGAACTTTAATATTTTTGACTCAATAAATAAAGTGTTTGTATGTTCTCTACGTCCAACATTATGTATCAGTCTAATTGATCTTTTTTGTAACACGGTTAACGAATGTAGCACACATTTGTAGTTATTTCCCCACATTTCTGCACAATAACTCAGATATGGTAATACTATAGTAGCGAGCAGTAGAGAATGTGAAGTGATTTGTTAAACCAAATATTGTGTTTTTTTCCATATACAACAACCTATCTGGACTCGATAAGAGAATCGATAAGGAATCGGTTCGATAAGAGGATTCGATGATAGGCTCAAACTCGATAATTTCTTATCAAACATCATCCCTACAAACCACCCCCCTGAAGTTGGAATTCTGACTCGGAAAGTCTGAGGAACTTTTCAATACCCGAACCTCACCTTTGGACTTTTTTTTTGTTTTAATGAAATCATTGTTTGGCAACACCAAATGGTTCATAGTGTGTGAATGTGAGTGTGAATGTTGTCTATCTGTGTTGGCCTTCTGCCCAGAAGGCCCAAAATGCAGCTGTGATAGCCTCCAGCATCCACCGCGATTCCGAAAGGCACAAGCGGTAGAAAATGGATGAATGAATGGATGAAATCACAGTCAGGCTAATAACAGTGCTGTCTGGTCACTGGACTGGATGTTGACTTTGCATGTATACAATTAGTTACAAGGTTTGGGTGCTTATGAATCATGCTTGTAATGCAAATGTTTATTGTGTGTGTATTGGGAGATAACAGTATTGCATTCAAAATCAATTTGTAAAATAGTTAGAAACAGGATGCAAGAATAATGAATTTAAATGTCTTGGGATTATCCTGGACCCACAACATTAGTTTGAAAAACACATAAATAAGAGACTTAAAATTAGCAAAAAGTAACCTTGATTTTTTTAAGCTAATGAGAAATGTCATACCCATCCGTTTTAAGCTAATGAGAAATGTCATACCCATCCAGGTTTCGTGCACGCTATGATTTTGTCACATCTTTCCTATTGTGTAACAACTCGGGCTCAGGTATCACCCTGTACAAAAAAATCCATCCACTGGTATTACTGTCAAATTTTTTCATTGCTGTTTCTTGAAGCTTATTTTTTATCTTTACACAATGTAGCCCCAGAGTCTCTCTCTAGGAACTATAAAATACATAACAGTAATAGGGTAACTAGGAGCATGAAGGTTGGGAAGTGTAAAATATCACATCAAAGAACTACGTTTGGACAATCTGCCTTTTCCAGCACAGGCTGTCAACTATGGAACACATTACCAACAGAGATCAAATTAATCTCAGCCATTAATCTGTTCACAACAATGATTAAGTGTTGGCTAAATGAAAAACAAAGCTCTAAACACTAACTTGTCCCTGGTTGTATTTAGTTTTTAAACCTTGTATTTTGTCATTAATTTCACTGTTATTTTACTATATTGATTGATTATATGGTGTGTGGTGTGTAATTTATTGAAAAGCCCAGCTAGGGAAAAGAGTTGGAAATTAGCATTAGCCACAAACTCTCTGTACAGCACAACAGTTGGATTAATTGTTTTGGAGTGTGGAACTGTATTGTCCCTAACTACAATTATATTATTTTCTGTGCCTGTGGCGTTGGACCATGTAAGTTGCACTGTCTGTGGATGGTAAAAATATTAGCCTTTTTTGTTTGTATCAAAACAAAATGCATTATCTCATGTTATTAATACTTATATATAAACAGAAAATGAAGTTATTGATTTATGGGTGTGGATTTAATTTTATGGAGCGGTAGACACACTCGTCCTTTGTCTTATAACAGGGGCAATTAAAAAGTAAGATGTTTCCTGGGCTATGTGTAAGTATGGAAGCTCGTTTATAAAATAATGTATACATCATTTTACATCTGATACATCACTATATTGATGAAGAGATGTGTTATATAAAATGACCAATGAAGTCTGCTGCAGTATGTGCATATGAGGTGTGATAAGAAGAACCGTTACAATGCCAGAGCTGGAGTTGGAACAACAAGATACACAGACTGTCCTATTAAAATGTGTTTGCAAGCAAGGGCAAACACGCCAAATCTATATTGAAAAAAGGACAAAAAAACGGACGCCAAATCTTTCTGTGGCGCGTCGTTGCCATACAGTATGAGTAAATTGTTACTTAACATTGAGTGCAGATATACAACTATGTACGTATACTATTTTATTGTGTCAAAATGACTGCTGTGAAAAAGATCCCCAAACAACAAAAACAAGTTGCATCGTCCTAGCCATCTAAGAGCAGGTCACACACTTCTTCCATGGAGTTAAAATATGTTGCAGGTAACGGATTTAAGACGTTTTAAAAGACTGGGGTGGAGCGTGTTTAACCTCAAATCTGGCTGCAGTTCAGAGAAAACACAACCCCCAAAAATAAACAGACTGTATTTCTTCCTTTTTCTCCAAACATCCCTCTGACACTTTTTTCATTAAAATGCCTCAGAACAAGACGAATTGTGCAAATGTTTTCACAGAGCTGGTGGAGCTCCTCCAAAGAGCAAATAGCCTTGGAAGTGTGTGATTTACGCCATTGTGCTCATTAATGTTTTTACTAGTCGATAACACACTTACACATGTAACATCTGCTCAACCAACTGTACAAATCATGCAATATTCCACGAGGATGAAAATTAACTCCCATGTGTCTGCAAATACGGTATCTCTAACTGCTCTAAGTTTTATAATGCAGTATTGTCCCTTGAGAATATAAATAATAAATGATAAATGGGTTATACTTGTATAGCGCTTTTCTACCTTGAAGGTACTCAAAGCGCTTTGACAGTATTTCCACATTCACCCATTCACACACACATTCACACACTGATGGCGGGAACTGCCATGCAAGGCGCTAACCAGCAGTCATCAGGAGCAAGGGTGAAGTGTCTTGCCCAAGGACACAACGGACGTGACTAGGCAAGGCAAGGCAAGGCAACTTTATTTGTATAGCGCTTTTCATACACAAGGCAGACTCAAAGTGCTTCACAGACAACAAAGTGAAATGAAAGAAAATAAAAGCAAAATTAAAATGCAGACAATAAAAATAAAAACAGTGCAGACGTTAAAAGTTAAAAGATTAAAAGATTTAGCTGAAAGCTAAGGTGAACATAAAAGTCTTCAGTCTAGTTTTAAAAGTAGTGAGAGTTGGGGAGAGTCTGACATCTTCAGGAAGTTTATTCCAGCTATGTGTTGCATAGTGACTGAATGATGATCTCCCTTGATTTGAGTTTACTCTAGGAACCGCTAACAGATTGGTCTCAGAAGATCTTAGTGATCTAGAGGGCGTATATAGTGGGAGCATATCAGTGATATACTTGGGCCCTAGACCATGTAGTGATTTATATGTGAGCAGGAGGATTTTGAAATCTATTCTCTGATGTACAGGGAGCCAATGTAAGGATTTAAGAATTGGTGTACTAGGATGGTAGAAGGTGGGGATTGAACCCCAGTAACCAGCAACCCTCCGATTGCTGGCACGGCCACTCTACCAACTTCGCCACACAATAAAACGGAAGCTAAAAGGTGAGTGGTGTACTCACATGTGGGAGATACTGTATGTATTGTATGTATGTTATTATTGACAATATTTAAAAGAAAAGCGTGCAAATGATGTGAAGAACTTTTAGTTCTGAGCCTTGATCTTCGAAATCTCCTGTTGTGCATGCTTTTGGATCAGCCAAAAAAGGACAGGCAAAGGAGATTGGTTTCCTAGTCACTGCTTTCTAAATGTTGAATTCAAAATGGTGTCTTTTTTGGAGGACTCAGTTAAAAAACCTGTTTGCTAGTTATGTTACCATTAGTGCTTTACAGAACATTTAACACTTAAAAGTGTCACAATTACTAATTATCCATCCATCGATCCATCAATTAATCCACTTGCCCCTCTCGGGGTCACGCGTGGTGCTGGAGTCGAACTCCCCAGCTGCATTCGGGCGGAAGGCGGGGTACCCCCCATTGACAAGTCGCCACCTCCACACAATAAGTTAGCACCCTCTAGGCAGTCACGTAAAGGTTTCAAACAGCCCCTTTAAAGTCAGCGCCATCACAGGAGTAACAATCAATGGAGAAATTACTCACACTGCTGACTAAGTAGATGCCTCGTCCTCTTGATGATGCTACTGGTTTAATAATCCATGGGCCCTTGTCCTTAGTGTAAGAACCTGGCATGGGTGAGCAGAAAATAAAAAAATCATTTAAAGCATATTCTACACAGCAATGTTCACATTTCAACTGTATAGTTTTATAATTGTGTGTTTGTGGTGAAGTGGAAATCCACGGAATTATATTTATACATATTAATGTTCTTACCCCTTCCTCAAGCTAAATAAGATACCCAAAAAAGCAGTTATACTACAAGCTACAATAATACTTGCACATTGTTAGACTCAAAACTAAGCATCTGAAAAAGCAACATTTCTGATGCAACTCTCTTTAGATCATGCAAATGCACCTAATGTTATGCATTCTCACAATTAAAGACTAGGGGCCTAATCCATTAAAGGTTTGTGTACTGGAACATGTGCAAACTTTATTACGCACGCAAGGCAAAATAGCAAGCGCAATCCATTTAGCGTTTCTGTCTTCCTGTTTATGTAGAATGTATGATGACTATTAGTACACTTACAATACTGGTAGGGTGAGAATGTAAGAAGGAAGCAATCACGCTGAAAAGACAATGGACAGAAAATCCTTGTTCCATGTGCGTGTCAACATATGTGGACTGTCAGAAATTAAAAATAGTAGACATATCGTCTATTCAGCAATGCCATTTTATAATTGTATAGCTACTTGACAACATAAGGGGCTGATTAGTGCCAGCACACTGCTGTGTTTTTCATAATTTTTTTCATACACATTATCAATATATCTCCTACACTGTATAGAAAATCTTCCTGCAACATGCATTTTCTTGCATCTGAATCATTCCAGCACAACATCGCAGTTATTGACGGCCAGTGTTCTTGGCACAACATCGGTACCTCCCAGAACGCACCTTGCGTGTGCTAAAAAAATTTTTTTTTGTCTGGACCGCGCTTCTATATTGCCCAGAAAAGATGGTAAAGATTATAGTTGTGTTCTACATTTCCCACAAAATAGCAAAACACCAGACATGTGATGCCAGGAAATGACTGTCTCCAGAGGGATAGCCAGTATATGCAGACTATAAGGACGCCCACAACAGTAGGAGGAGATGCAAATATAATCATTTAGTGCTCGCAATGATCAAGGCTGAAACTGTTTTGCAGCCGCTGTATTTAGCATGTTTGGAACGTACATGCAAACTGGCACAGTTATGCACAGTGTCACAGTGATAAGGAGGCGATCAGTGTAATATGACAAACAATGGACAAAGGGAATCTCCAGCGCGCAAGTCGACAATCGACATTTTTTGTAAGAAAAAAACATTATAATATCTGTCCAGCAATTCAATCTTTGAAGCCTCTCGCAACATACTTTTCTTTACTGCCAGTGTTTTTGACACAACCGGCATCTCCAAGAGGGCACCTTTGGTGTGATAAAAATAGGTTCTGTTGTCTAGATCATGTTTCTATATTGTCCAGAAAAGGTTGCACAGTGTATATAGTTGTGTGTTACATGTTCAATAATAAAGCAAAACACCACAACTTGGAGCATGTTGCCATGGATGTGCAGTGAAATGAGTGTCTGCATGGTGACAGCCAGTAGTATACGCACAATCCTCATTTGAATAATGCGACTCACACCACTTTTTTACTTGCTATCAATTGCGCATGCAGGTGTAGACCACCAATAGTACACAATATTTTAAATGCTTTAAAATGTAATATCGGAAATTAAATGAACTCTTTTAAACCGTTCAATGATTTAGTTGATCAATATATTGTACCCAGAAATCATTTTTTACATGTTATCTCTTTAAAACACACTGTAAATAAATGCATATCCTCTGAAAGTATGTCCTTAAATAGCCATGAACTGGAAGATGCACTTTTTAATCAAGATACAATTAAGAAATTAATTAAACCATTTTAATGAACAATAAATGAACACCACACTAGAAATGCAAATGATGCATGTGTTCGGAAATGGATGATGGACTTAAACATTGTAGATGAAAGAGACATATCATGGAATGATATTTGGAAAAATGCCAATAAGCCTTTTAGAAGCATTAAAGATAAGCTGACTCAATTTAAGATATTGAATAGATTGTATTTTACATCTTCTCAGCTGTTTAAAATTGGTGTAGTAGATAGCAAGTTATGTATGAAGTGTCGGGCAGCTGAGGGACTCTTGTTCATTTATTGTGGGAATGTCAGAGAATAAAAGAGTTATGGTTGAAAACAACAAAAGAAGCAATCACATTCCTTAATATAAACATCCCAATGACACTGCAAACTTGTATTCTTGTGGATCTACATCAATTTAGTAACGTGTCATCAAAGAGTAAAAATGCTTTTCTTTCAATATGCATAATAACAAAAAGGGTAACATTTAAAAAATGGATAGCTGTTGATAGTCCAACTCATACTGACTGGTACACACAAGCTATGGAGATGGTATCAGTAGAACAAACTGCATTTAGTTTAGATAATAATGAGTCATATATTGGAATACGGGATCCATTATTTAAATTTGTTTCAACTATTAAATGAACCAAAATATGACTTATTATATCTTTGTGTAAAATATTGGACACAGTGTGTTGTCAAGCTTATGAGGTGTGATGGAAGTGTAAGCCACTGTGACACTATTGTTCATTTAAAAATTTTTATTATTTTTTTATTAATGTTTTTAATGATAATATCAATGAGGGATTTTTAATCACTGCTATTTTTAAATTGTTACTAATATTGATGCTGTTGTCGATAATGTTCATTTTTGTTTCACTACATTTGGATTGTTCCGTGTCATGTTTGTGTGTCCTTAATTGCTCTCAATTGCTCTGTTTATTGTTGTTCTTAATGTTGCTGGGACGGGTTTGGTTTTGGAATTGGATTGCATTATTGTGGTATTGTTGTGTATTGTTTTGTTGATTGATTAATAAATTCATTAAAAAAAAAAATTTAAAAAAAGGAAATTATTGGTTGTTTTTTTTTATTATCGGTATCGGTTTTATTTATTATTATTTTTATTTTTTTTATTAAATCAACATAAAAAACACAAGATACACTTACAATTAGTGCACCAACCCAAAAAACCTCCCTCCCCCATTTACACTCGTTCACACAAGAGGGTTGTTTCTTTCTGTTATTAATATTCTGGTTCCTACATATATATCAATATATATCAATACAGTCTGCAAGGGATACAGTCCGTAAGCACACATGATTGTGCGTGCTGCTGGTCCACTAATAGTACTAACCTTTATCAATCAATCAATCAATCAGCTTTATTTGTCCATTCTTACATGTACAAGACACATAAGAACTGAAATTACATTTTACATTTTAACAGTTAATTTTACTAATTTTCATTAATTACTCGTTTCTATGTAACTGTGTTTATATTGTTTTACTTTCTTTTTTATTCAAGAAAATGTTTTTAATTTATTTATCTCATTTTATTTTATAATTTTTTTTAAAAAGGACCTTATCTTCACCATACCTGGTTGTCCAAATTAGGCAAAATAATGTGTTAATTCCACGACTGTATATATCGGTATCGGTAATTAAGAGTTGGACAATATCGGAATATCGGATATCGGCAAAAATTCCATTATCGGACATCCCTAGTTTGCTTGTTCTATGAAGATCAGGCTCTCTATGCTTAAATGTAATGAATAGCATAGCAGTTATCATGCTATTGTTCATTCTTAATTTTACTTCAATTCCACACAATCAACAGAATTCTTAACAATCAGTCTTGTTCCGTGTGTCACTTAAGACTTTTTGTGGGCTCATCCCTCCAGAATCATGACACAATCAAGTGAAATAATTAATTATTGTGCCCATCGCTATGGTGTCTGTATTGAAGAGTGGATAGTTATAAACTACATATAGTTAAGACATGCAAGCAGGTACTTACAGCAGAATTCTTGGTATTCCGAAGGAAGCACAAAGGTCTGTGGAACAATATGGAAGTTTTTGAAGCCATGGACTTCCTGCATTCGCTGAATGTTCTTATAAAGGCGATCTTTGCGGGTCAACTCGTAAGATCTGGAAATCAGAAGGACACAAACATGGTTATTTCTTCATGATACTATGTTTCATTTAGGGAACGCTACCAACTTGTGCATGAGCTTGTGGTGAATAATTAGGTTATCCAGGTATCAGTAAGAAATAAAGTAGCAGAACAGCCATCATACTGAGACAAGTCATCATGAGCAAAATAATAAATACAAATTGAATGTAAATTAAAAGTATGCAAATTTGTGCCAAATTACAATGCAACCTGTCAAGTCGAACACAAACTTGATGCTTGTTGACTTTTGAGTTGTGCTAGTTCCAAAACAATATTCTCATGGTTGATCAAGTAAAGTGAATTAATTTGTTCCACGACCAAATTGTTGCTATCCTAAAACGTTTATTAAATGTATGGATTACATAATGGAGAAGGTAGGAAGAAGGTGCGTGCAGGGCAATACTGTCATCTAGTGGTGGCCTTAAGATATTGCTGGAATTCATACATTATTGCTGGAATTCATACATGTAACGGGTATTACATTTTTTTTAAAGTATTGTACTTATGTGGTAAATGTAATTAGTGTAATGGAGTGGGACTCTTTGGGCACCTCACAATTTTATACAAAATTATTATTGATGCATCTTTCAGTAATGTATGAAGCACTTTTTCCATAACACTTTCTTTACTGTCGTCAACATTGTAGAAGTCCACGTTCGAATCACAATGCATCGATAGGAATCAGAAATTTCCCCCACCACTATGGTGTATGCAAAATATATAGATATAAATGTATTGCTCATTTTGTACTGAGCAGACGGTGCTTTTCTATGTTGCAGTAAGTCCCATTACTAGTTCTATGGTTAGCATCACACTTGACCTCTTTGCTATCAATGGTGCGCTTCTGATATAGCATCACAAAAACTATCTCACCCATGTGGAGTTATTACTTTAGATGCTTAATTCTGAAAAGATTTGCTGACATCACACATGATTATTTGTTTGACTTTTGAGGCATATGTTACATAAACATTTTTGTTGAACTCCAAACTGTACAACCTTCAGGGCATTTGTATTTGGAGGTTTCATTGTTTTTGCAAAGTAATATACAGTAGTACCTCAACTTACGAGTTTATTCGGTTCTGTAACAGAGGCACGTGTATTCCAACCATCGTCGCCCTGTGAAATTAACTGAAATCAACTTAATTTGTGCTTGCCCCCCACTCCATAGCATGCAACATGTCTTAACTTTTACAGAAGAAATATTGTACACAAACAATATAATAGATTGTACTACAAACAACTACACAAGAAGTAATGTCATAATAATGTAAAGCATATATCGTGGAGAGTGGACATCTACGGTCTCTCCTTCCAGCTGGTTCATCAGCAAGTTTTCAATATTTCAATGGATAATTAAATTTAACATTCTCTGCGGACTTTAGAATCATTCTGCTTCAGTATGGTGCAGACTAGCAGTGATACGCTTGAACTGGTTCGCCAAGTTGGTGATGTGCTCGGTCATGTTTTTGATGATTTCTTTCTTTAATTCAATGAACATCATCTATTTTTTTCAGCACTTTCCTTTATGCTCACTCTTCTTTGCAATAGTTGGAAAAACAAAGTTATGTCGATATTTAGCTATTAGCTGTTTCTAGCGAGGAAGACCAGATGTTTTGGGCGGATCATACAGGGTTCCCTGTGACACTTTCTATGGCAGGGATGCTTGTAAATCAAAACGTTGCTTGCAACTTAAAGCATAACAATCAGCCGAGAGAAAACTCTCCCCTCAAAACACTCTTAAGTTGGGGGACTCTTAAGTTGAAGTACCACTACAGTTGTAATGCATGGTTGAGCTTATGTGCAATATACAGTTGTTGCAAAAACTGATTTGATTTAAATAAGTACGAAAGACATAATAAGAAAATACAATTTGAACAGTTGTGTCCTCTCCCACCTGGGAAAGTGGTTAACCTTCTGGAAATCCTGAAGGCTTCGGAGTAGGTAAGGTTTGAGGTGGGATCCTGTCCACATTAGGTTAAAGTCGTTGCTATTTGGCTGAACCTGGGGAAGAAATGCAGTCCTTAGATTGAGTTGTTTCGTGATTTAGTGCACACATAACAGCTGACCCTGGCGGAGTAGCAATACCAAAGTAATAAATGATCATAGTAAATAAATTGTGTGCATTGTGTGTTCCAATCACCAATCATGTGTATAAGTGTGGCTGAATAAAACATAAGAGGCACTCTCACCACTATCCTGGAGAAATACACCCTGCTCCACTGAAATTATGACAAATGATTGCTAACGCACACATTCATCATCTTAATCTGTTTTGCTTTATTCCAGCAATTCATTAAGATGGAGGCTGTATTCACATGAGTGCTCCATGTCTAAAGTAGACAGATGTTTGCAATAAAGCCTTATTAAAGTCTGGCTCTGGCCATTCACTGTGGTAAGACACTCGTCTGCCTTTGATGATGGGTTACTGGGAGTCAAGAAGCATTGAAATGAAATAAAAAGAGAATTAATTGTAACTGCTTGGAAAGAGCAATAATGAGAGATTGTATGGCCTTGTGAAAGCGGATTAATGCTCTTGAGGTCATTTTGGTTCTTTCTATGCATGCGTTCCCAGGCTTTGGCATCGTTATTATTGGGGGGAAAGAACAGCCCTGTTCTATCCTACACAAAGGAGGGCCACATAAATAGCATAAAAATGGTCATTTTGAAACTAATCTTGAACATTTGCCTCATCTTGTGGAGAACATTACCTCATGGAAACCATGATTGGTCAGTATCCCTCGCACCAGACGACTCTCTGTGCGCACGATCTTGAAGGCCATGTTGTATCGCTCTGGCAAAAATGACAGATATTCTTTTATTATATAGTCTTTGCACAAAAAATACAACTAATTACATAATGTTTCCATTTATTTTGAGCTGTATTTCCTGTAAGTGCATTTATTTGTGGCAGCCTGCCATGAACACATCATAGTTGGACTGTGTGCGAATGTACCTTGTTGCTCCAGCTCTGAACAGTAGATAACATCATAACTTTGATTATTAACACACCCAGTACGTGTGTTGCCAACTTTGCAACTTTATCACTATATTTATCAAGAGTTCAGATCTTTTTAGATTCTGTTTTTCAAAAAAGCGACTATAGACAAATATACAGATGTTTTGGAGATTAACATGAAAACACGTATTGGCTCTGTCTTGCTTGTAATAGATATAGGCGATATGGTCTAAAATCCATAATGCAATATATATTGCAACGTCCTGCGATAACGATTTATATCACAAATGATAATAGAACCATTCAGAACAGGTTGCAAAGGCTCTTCCCTTTGATGCTGGCATATGCGGTAACATTTTGCAAAATTTCGGTTCTTCTCTGCTCTGTGGAGCTACAATATTTATATTCTCTCTCAAGACTGTACTACTTGCTAATTTGTTGTTCACAGCTGGTTACTCTCGCTGTAAATAAGGATGGGTTACTCAACAGTACCAATTGCCTGTACTTGTGCGTGCGTGCGTGCGTGCGTGCGTGTTTGGTTTAAATGTAGCTTAAAGATATAGATAATAAGTTTCAATATGTAAACCGCTTTAGGTCTCTAGAGAGAAAAAAAGCGCTATAGAAATAGAATTCACTAATTCACCTAAATTTGTGTTAATAAATGTTAATTGTTAAAAAAAATATTAAACATTTAACACTGCCCTGTTTTGTCCAGTTATTATCTTGTTTTCTTACACGTATTTGTCTCATTTGCAAGTATTGTATTGCATTATATATACAGTATATAGTTGTAATTCCAAGACGTTAGATGGTAGTAGTGGATACACTATGGTGTGTTGCTTAGTTCGGAAGTAGTATTTGCCATTTATTTAGGCTTTTTACTAATCATCTTAAACTCTTATATATTTTATTATTATATTGTTGTTTTCTATCGTAATAATTATTATTACTACCATTATTCTCTCAATGTTATGTTTTTTTTTAATGTATTAATATTTATAATATTTATATTTTACATATATTTTATATGTTTTATACTATTTTATAGATGCCGTTAATTTTAGTTATTCTCCAGTGTGGATGCCTCAAAGGTGGCGTTTTTCCTGAAATCCTCAGTACCATGCCATGTTTTGTTTTGTTTTTGCTTTGTTATTGTCAATAGCGATGTGTGTGAGCGAGAGCTCACACACATCGCTGGACCTAGAAGCAGTCCAGCCGAATAAGCTTAACTGCTTGTTAATCCGCCAAGTGTGTTGGTGGCACATACAACAAATGTATCAAAATATGACACTGTTTGATTTCATGTGAATCGATACCCAGTAGGCCCGACAGACTATGGTCAGTAACTTTAAAAGTACCAAATTTGATATAGTGGTTAGAGTGTCCGCCCTGAGATCGGTAGGTTGGAGTTCAAATCCCAGCCGAGTCATACCAAAGACTATAAAAATGGGACCCATAACCTCCCTGCTTGGCACTCAGCAACAAAGGGTTAGAGTTGGGGGTTAAATCACCAAAATGATTCCCGGGCGCGGCGCCGCTGCTGCCCACTGCTCCCCAACGGGATGGGACAAATGCAGAGGACAAATTTCGCCACATCTAGTGTCCATCCATCCATCCATCTTCTTCCGCTTATCCGAGGTCGGGTCGCGGGGGCAGCAGCCTAAGCAGGGAAGCCCAGACTTCCCTCTCCCCAGCCACTTCGTCTAGCTCTTCCCGGGGGATCCCGAGGCGTTCCCAGGCCAGCCGGGAGACATAGTCTTCCCAACGTGTCCTGGGTCTTCCCTGTGGCCTCCTACCGGTCGGACGTGCCCTAAACACCTCCCCAGGGAGGCGTTCGGGTGGCATCCTGACCAGATGCCCGAACCACCTCATCTGGCTCCTCTCGATGTGGAGGAGCAGTGGCTTTACTTTGAGCTCCTCCCGGATGACAGAGCTTCTCACCCTATCTCTAAGGGAGAGACCCGCCACCCGGCGGAGGAAACTCATTTTGGCCGCTTGTACCCGTGATCTTGTCCTTTCGGTCATAACCCAAAGCTCATGACCATAGGTGAGTATGGGAACGTAGATCGACCGGTAAATTGAGAGCTTTGCCTTGCGGCTCAGCTCCTTCTTCACCACAACGGACCGATACAGCGCCCGCATTACTGAAGACGCCGCACCGATCCGCTTGTCGATCTCACGATCCACTCTTCCCTCACTCGTGAACAAGACTCCGAGGTACTTAAACTCCTCCACTTGGGGCAAGATCTCCTCCCCAACCCGGAGATGGCACTCCACCCTTTTCCGGGCGAGAACCATGGACTCGGACTTGGAGGTGCTGATTCTCATCCCAGTCGCTTCACACTCAGCTGCGAACCGATCCAGTGAGAGCTGAAGATCCTGGCCAGATGAAGCCATCAGGACCACATCATCTGCAAAAAGCAGAGACCTAATCCCGCAGCCACCAAACCGGATCCCCTCAACGCCTTGACTGCGCCTAGAAATTCTGTCCATAAAAGTTATGAACAGAATCGGTGACAAAGGGCAGCCTTGGCGGAGTCCAACCCTCACTGGAAACGTGTCCGACTTACTGCCGGCAATGCGGACCAAGCTCTGACACTGATCATACAGGGAGCGGACCGCCACAATCAGACAGTCCTATAACCCATACTCTCTGAGCACTCCCCACAGGACTTCCCGAGGGACACGGTCGAATGCCTTTTCCAAGTCCACAAAGCACATGTAGACTGGTTGGGCAAACTCCCATGCACCCTCAAGGACCCTGCCGAGAGTATAGAGCTGGTCCACAGTTCCACGACCAGGACGAAAACCACACTGTTCCTCCTGAATCTGAGGTTCGACTATCTGGCGTAGCCTCCTCTCCAGTACACCTGAATAGACCTTACCGGGAAGGCTGAGGAGTGTGATCCCCCGATAGTTAGAACACACCCTCCGGTTCCGCTTTTTAAAGAGAGGAACCACCACCCCGGTCTGCCAATCCAGAGGTACCGCCCTCGATGTCCACGCGATGCTGCAGAGTCTTGTCAACCAAGACAGCCCCACAGCATCCAGAGCCTTAAGGAACTCCGGGCGGATCTCATCCACCCCCGGGGCCCTGCCACTGAGGAGCTTTTTAACTACCTCAGCAACCTCAGCCCCAGAAATAGGAGAGCCCACCACAGATTCCCCAGGCACTGCTTCCTCATAGGAAGACGTGTTGGTGGGATTGAGGAGGTCTTCGAAGTATTCCCTCTACCGATCCACAACATCCGCAGTCGAGGTCAGCAGAACACCATCCTCACCATACACGGTGTTGATAGTGCACTGCTTCCCCTTCCTGAGGCGGCGGATGGTGGTCCACACATCTAGTGTGTGTGTGACAATCATTGGTACTTTAATCTTTAATCTTAATCTTAATCTAGCTCTAATACCATTCCAGCTAGACTTCTGTTAAAGTGTACAACACACGTATTATTCTGTTGTTTTGCTACTTTACATTCAAGCTAGCTTAGCAATTAGCAAATCTTCATGATCCACCTTTTCTCTTTTGCTTGGGGTGTCGCTTGCTTACCTATTTCTCACCCTCCATTGATCACGAATGATACTTTAGAAGTGACGATCAATTGCCACCGTTAAGGCAAAAATTAGTAATGTGACACGAACATACTTTAGCCGCGCTTGCTAACCGGAAGGCACCTCTGTAAGGACCCTAGGTCAGTACTTCTCAAATATTTTCTATGGTGCCCCCTTGAGACGAAGAAAATATTTCGCGCCCCCACTCTCCACATAAATATAGATATTGTATAACTTGTCTATAAAATTGTTATAACTATACCTCTGCATAAGATTGTAAGCATATCAACGTTGAAGGAAACAACACACCGGCCTTTCCTCGTCTCCCACCGAGGTTACAGTGAAGCCAAGTGCTACATACGCTTCATCATATTCTGGTACGGCAAAAAAAGCATGTCCCCCCTGGCATTGCACAGTGACCCCCGGGGGGGCCCGCCCCACTATTTAAGAAGGACTGCCCTAGGTGCAGGTTATTGTATCTTATCACACTAAATAATGCAACACAGCTAGGTTGCAACATGCATTGTCCCGACTTAGTAGGCCTTAATCATTTAATTTCTATCGAATATGATAAGTTTGCCTCTTTGCCCTAGCCATGAACATGGTAGTCAAGGCAGCTGAAACGGAATGCAGAGGCCCTCTGTCGAAGTCTGGAACTCGACAGCCCCCCAACAGAGCCTTTATGGACGATCTCACTGTCACAACTACATCAGTGCCCGGCGCAAGATGGATACTCCAGGGCCTGGAAAAGCTCATCTCCTGGGCAAGAATGAGCTTTAAACCAACTAAATCCAGGTCGATGGTTCTGAAGAAGGGAAAACTGGCAGACAAGTTCCGCTTCTTCGTGGATGGCACAGCAATCCCATCTATCACAGAGAAACCGGTCAAGAGCCTGGGCAAGGTTTTCGACTGTAGTCTCAGGGATACTGCAGCAATCCAAACGACCATCAAAGAACTGGAGACGTGGTTATCGGCTGTAGACAAGTCTGGCTTACCTGGCCGGTTTAAGGCGTGGATTTACCAGCATGGCGTCTTACTCCGGATACTCTGGCCTATGTTGTTGTATGAGGTTCCTCTGTCAACAGTGGAGACTCTGGAGAGGAAGATCAGCAGCTACCTCCGCCGATGGATGGGCTTTCCACGCAGCCCTTGCAGCACAGCACTGTATGGGAAGACCAACAAGCTCCAGCTCCCCTTCAGTAGCCTGGACGAGGAGTTCAGGGTCTCTCGCACTTGAGAGGCTTTCCTCTATCGTGACTCCAAGGACTCTAAAGTGGCATCAGCAGGCATCGTGGTGCGAACTGGCAGGAAGTGGAGGGCTCAGGAAAGCCTGGAGGTTGCTGAGTCTCGGCTGAGACATAGGGCCCTGGTGGGCATGGTGGCAACAGGCCATGCTGGGCTGGGAGCCTTCCCCCAACCTCACTATGAGAAGGCACGTGGTAAAGACAAACGCCAGCTAGTCCTGAAGGAGGTGCGTGCAGAGGTTGAGGAGGAACGAACCAGCAGGATGGTGGGTATGCAGCAGCAGGGAGCATGGACAAGGTGGGAGGGTGCACTGGAGAGGAGGGTGACCTGGTCTGAGATCAGGCTGGCTGAACCCCAGCGCATTAAGTTCATGGTTCAAGCTGTCTACGACGTCCTACCCAGCCCAGCCAATCTCCATCGCTGGGGCATGATTGACTCTCCAGCCTGTGTGCTGTGCTCCAGGAAAGGCTCGCTGGAGCACATCCTAAGCAGCTGCTCTAAAGCTCTGGGGGAGGGCCGCTAACGCTGGCGGCATGACCAAGTGCTGAAGACCGTTGCTGAAGCCATAGCTAAAGCCGTGGCCAAAAACAACAGCAGCAAGCAACAACTGGGCAAGAGGAGAATTGCCTTTGTCAGGGCTGGAGAACAGCCACAGTCACAGCCCAAACCAGCAGCCGGGCTCCTCACCTCAGCATTGGACTGGGATCTTCGAGTGGATTTGAGCAAGCAGCTCAAGTTTCCAGACTATGTTACAACAACTCCGTTGAGGCCAGACATCTTGCTTACATCAGTATCTTCACGGCAGGTGCTACTGATAGAGCTGACAGTTCCTTGGGAGGATCGCACAGAGGAGGCAAACGAGCGGAAGCGGTCAAAGTACCAGGAGCTAGTCGAGCAATGCCGCAGAGGAGGCTGGAGGGCATGCTGTGAGCCCATTGAAGTGGGGTGTAGAGGCTTTGCTGGCCGCTCACTGTGCAAGGTGTTCACACTACTTGGCATCACAGGTGATGGGAAAAGGAAGGCCATCAAGACCGCCATGGAGGCAGCAGAGAGAGCCTCTAGATGGGTTTGGATCAGGAGGAGCGAACTGTGGGCCAATGCTACTGGGACACAAGCTGGGGTCTGATCAACCCTGGCTGGGTCACCTGAGGGAGGGGGTATGATGTTGAAAGACCCGAAACCCCCGGTGATCTCAGGCACATCACTGAGGATGTGTCCCAGTGCACCTGAGGATGTATCTTACAATCATATCGTGTGACACAATAAAACACAAGGGTTATCTTGTGACCCAAAGTTGGATTTGAGGCTAGGTATTTCAACAGTTCAACAGGTCAGAAGTGCCAAGCTCCTTGGAGTGATGCTGGACTGCCCTCTATCCTGGTCAAATCATATCAGTGATATTGTTACAAAGATGGGAAGGGCTGTTGGTATTTCCAGGAAATGTGCTGCTTTTGTTGATTCACCTCTTCTTTGTCAAATTGTTAAGAGTTTAATCTTGTGTCATATTGACTATTGTTCTACAGTCTGGGCGTCTGCTGCAAGTGGTGAGATCAGTAAGCTCCAGATTGTCCAGAATAGGGCAGCAAGGCTGGTTATTGGTTGTTCACTAAGAACCAATGTGAACCAAATGCATGCTTCTCTTTCCTGGCTAACAGTGCAGAACAGGTTGTCAGCTAATACTCTTATATTGCTCAAATCAGTAACCGGTAGTAAAACCCCTGCTTTTTTCATGGCCCAAATAGTTCACAGTAGCACTATACATAATAACAATACCAGGGCGTCCAGTGAGGGGCATTTTGTACTCCCTTGTCCGAGGAAGAATGCTTTGCGGAAATCTTTTATTTATAGATCTTTATCGCTCTGGAATAACCTGCCTCGAATTCTCACCAGCATTGAAAGTAAACAGGTTTTTAAAAAGAGAGTAATATTTTATCTGAGTCTTTAAATTAGTTTGCCCGTTGATGATTTGTTTGGTTTTATATTGTGTAGTTATATTTATATGGTAATTATTATTCTGTGACTGTAAATTGTTTGCTTGTTTTTTTATTGATGCTTTTATTTTTTTATGTATTGTGTAGTTATAATGATATGCTTTTACTTGTAATTGTATTGAATTGTGGACCCCTGGAAGACTAGTGGGTTGTTGAGGCAACCAGCTAATGGGGATCCTTAATAAAAATCAAAAATCAAATTACACAAACAGTCGGCAGAGCTTTTGTTTTGCTTTTCATGTTTTCTGCTCACTTTTTGTCTCCCATTGTCTCTCACAACATCTATAAAAATGACATACCTAAGCTTCCTATGCTAATCTGATGATGACTTTATGTACCCTGTCCTCCACAACCCCAACGCCTCAAATAGATTTCAGTCCTATGGGAAACACTGTCAAGGAATTCCAATGTACCTCCATCAACGCAGATAGTCCCATTCTTTGAAACAATGGCTTCAGGGGAAAACAAGAAGATTGGGATTGTCCTGCTGAGGCCACTCCAGGCAATGCAACAATGGCCTCTGGTGGGGAAAAAAACATTCAGATAAGTCACAATGGTAGTCAGATTACCTTACAATTCTCATAGGCAGAAGATGTACATGAACACAACCCACATACTGTACATAAATATTTCAAAAGTAAAAGTGAGTTTTCTGAGTCTCTTGGGCCTTAGAAACCTTGGTCCTATACTTCCTAACCCACAGACCACAGACTGCCAGGATCCACCACACTGTCTCCTCTTCCATCACGCACAGCACTGGCTCCCCCTAGCGATGTGTACTGACTCTCCTCCTCTTCACAATACTTACCTATGACTGCTAAACACCCCAGCTGCCATATTGTGAAGTTTGCAGACGACACCGCAGTAGTGGGACGCATCAAAGACAACGATAAGGCCGAGTACATAGAGGATCATCTGGTGGATTGGCGCAAAAGCAAGAAACTTTGCATCAGTGTGGAAAAGACCAAAGAGATGGTGGCGGACTTTAGGAAGATCAGATACCCCTTCCCTCCTTGCACAGTTGTGAAGGTAGTCTCCAGCTTCAGGTATCTTGGGGTTCATCTATCCAGGGACCGCACCAGGCGCCACAACACTTCCTGTCTGCTCAAGAAGGCACACCTTCCCCAGGAAGCTGCGGTGTGCTGGACTAAGGAGCTACATCCTTCGAAGCTTTTACAGATGTGTGGTGGAGAGCACCCTTGGCACCAGCATAACGGTGTGTAGCACAGCAGCTGCACAGCTGAAGTGAGGAAGACACTGCAGAGGGTGGTGGAAGCTGCTCAGAAGATCGTGAAGAGCCGCCTTCCCACCACCGCAGACATCTTCATCAGCATTATCAAGGATCCCACTCACCCTACACACCCTCTCTTTGACTCCCTCCCCTCGGGTAGGTGGCAGGTGGCTGCGAAGCATCTGGAGTAGGAAAACCAGACTGAGGAACAGCTTCTTTCCTTAGCTCTGATGGTGTTCTGTAGCAATGGACACCAACGTTCTGCTCATTGAAGCTAAATGTTTGCACTATCTGATGTGTCTTGTGTGCTGGTACGACAATTAAGTTCCTAGAATCAGTCTCACAAGCTTTCCATGGGGCAGGTAATGAAGGAGGCACTATTATTCTTAAACATAAAACATAAAAGTCTGGCAGTGGCGTACTTTGATGCATGCGTGGAGCCTTTTTCAGCATAAAATTACATAATTAGATCAAGATTAAAGTACCAATGATTGTCACACACACACTAGATGTGGTGAAATTTGTCCTCTGCATTTGACCCATCCCCTTGGGGAGCAGTGGGCAGCAGCGGCGCCGCGCCCGGGAATCATTTTGGTGATTTAACCCCCAACTCCAACCCTTGATGCTGAGTGCCAAGCAGGGAGGGAAACGGTCCCATTTTTATAGTCTTTGGTATGACTCCGCTGGGATTTGAACTCCAACCTACCGATCTCAGGGCGGACACTCTAACCAATGAACAATCATCTTAGTACACATGCAGAATCCTGTGACTTAAAAAAGGGTAAATTCTGCAAAGTTTTACACAACTGCAGACTACAATTACAATAGTAAACATTCTAAAACAAAAAACTACCTTTCTTACACATCTGCATCTTGGCCCAAGTTATCAATGAGTAAACCTAGATCTTCCCCCTTCACACTGCCTTGGGGTCCAGCCAGGGTCCGCTGACTGAGAGGCTTTTAGGCAAGGCATTAAAATCCAGCTCATTGTCCAGTGCAAACTCCCAAGATGTCAGGGAGTGACGTTTATTTACACATGCACTATCGCACAGCCCCACTAGTTGGCATCCATAACATGTAGGCTACATACTACATTGCAGCAAGAGCTATAGTTCTACTACTCTTACTGACAATTATACGAACTCAATACACAGCATACACATAGTATTTTGGGCAATACAATGTGTGACTGGTGTTGCATTAATGCCCATAGACGTGTGTGTGTGTGTGTGTGTGTGTGTGTGTGTGTGTGTGTGTGTGTGTGTGTGTGTGTGTGTGTGTGTGTGTGTGTGTGTGTGTGTGTGTGTGTGTGTGTGTGTGTGTGTGTGTGTGTGCGTGCGTGTGCGTGTGTGTGTGTGTGTGTGATTAAAGTGATATGGACCATATGTACAAATGGCTGCAAACTCACTCTTGCTCGTCCTCTGCTGAGGACTCCGAGTCCTCCTTAACCCGAGCTACAGCTGGCATCTCCACAGACACAGCTAAAACCCTCCAGGGATCAAGTGTCTACCATTGCTCCCTCCTGAGGCACAAACACAAACCACAACATGTTTCAGAATCAGAACAATTCTAGAACAACAAACACGCCTAACTTATCGATGATGGCGCATCAAATTAGTAGAAAACCAAACATGTCAACAAGCGTTACATTCAGAGTCGAAAAAATGTTAGCGCATAAAAAATTGAAACGCAACAGAAAAAGGCCGTTGTTTAACTGTTGACATAAGCAGCAAAACTGCTTAAGGAAGACAATAAAGACATCGTTTCGAGGTGATAATTGTACAAAAAATGCATAGTAAATTTGCCTTTCAGTGAGCCTGCTAAAAGATCGCAGCTAATCTTCCTGGTTACTACAACAACCGAGTAGCAACGCAACACAACGCATGCGCACTTATGTATTTCCTGTGGGATTTGTTTACTTCCGGCTCTTAGTATAGACCAGTGGTTCTTATCCTGGATTCGATCGAACTCCAGGGGTTCGGTGAATCGGCCTCAGGGGTTCGGCAGAGCCTCCGCCGCAGTCGTCAAGACACACCAGACTCATGAATTGATTAACGTGGACCCCGACTTAATTAAACAAGTTGAAAAACTTATTCGGGTGTTACCATTAGTGGTCAATTGTACGGAATATGTACTGTACTGTGCAATCTACTAATAAAAGTTTCATTCAATCAATCAATCAATCGTGTAAATAAAAAATTCTCCCTATCGGCGTATCTGTACTGTAAAGTTAAAATTTGAATTACAATAAAAAAAGAAGTCTAAGTATTATGGATACACCCAAACAATGTTCCCTCTAATTTTCCATCTGATTTGCAAGTGTGTAATTTGTTGTGAGTTCATGCACTGTGTTGGTTTTGTTCTTTGAACAAGGTGTTCATGCACTGTTCATGTTGTGCACTAGTAAAAAAAACATATAACTTTGTCTTGAATTTGAAAAAAAACCCACCAAAAAAAAACATTTTATTTTTCACTAAAGAAGGGTTCGGTGAATGTGCATATGAAACTGGTGGGTTTCGGTACCTCCAACAAGGTTAATAACCACTGGGTTGGATATATGTATATATATTTTCGAAATCAACGTCAAGCAATTATTAGTATATTTGATAACGAACATTTTGAAAGTGAAAATAAAATACTTGGGAAACATATTAATTTTGTACAAGGGATAACACCGTATATTACAGTGCAATTGTGCTCCTTGACAGTAGAGGAAATATAAAAATAACATTTCGAAGGTTAATATTGCTCCTAAAAAATTGATTGTAGACTAAAAACTACCAAATGTCGTGGGGATTCTATTTTTTGACAGAGGTCGATTCAACGAAAACGCGTATCACGACAAAGCATTGTCTTGTCTCACTTGTTTACTCTTTGTACAAACACAGCCAATTACAGCTTGGCTTTCAAGATTGCTTAAAGAGTATTGGTTCAAAACAAAAGTGGGCCAACCCAAAAATGACAAGCGGACCAATCGAAGTCATGGTTCGACTGGATGGAACCATTCACTCAACTTTGTCATTGGACAGACACATTCTATTGCAAGACGATAATATATCATATGTACTGAGTATCTTCATTGTTTTACATGCTGTTTTTTTAACATTATCGTTTGATACGCAGAAGATTGGAAAATGCAATCCGCCATTAATGCCATTTGAAAGCCACATTTTAAGTAACATTAGCCTTCTTTGCCGGGTGCATCACTTCACGTTGCTAGCTACAGTGACCCGATCGGTTCAGGTAACTCACTTGACAGGTAAAACTCACACCTGCCACTGCCAGCCTCTGTGTAAAATCATCAAATATGTGTATGTTTATGTATGCTTGTGTGGAATGAAACCACTCCAAAAAAGGAGCAGCAGAAGAGATGAGTCGCTTCCTAAACGTCCTGCGGAGCTGGCTGGTGATGGTGTCTGTCATCGCCATGGGAAACACTGTGCAGAGCTTCAGAGATCACAGCTTCCTGTCAGAGAAGCTCTACACTGGCGCGCCCGAATTTGGTAAGATAGATGCATCATTGGTCATGCTTATTGTTGGTAAAATAGATACTTTACTTTCCAGGAAATTACTTTGCTGCATCAGCCACATTTACAGACAGTGAAACAGTAAACACACATGTGTCAAACTCAGGGCCTTGGCCAGTTATGACTTGCCACATATTTTAAAGTGGCCTGCCACGTCATTGAGTCATACCAAAGACTATAACAATGGGACCCATTACCTCCCTGCTTGGCACTCATGCATCAAGGGTTGGAATTGGGGGTTAAATCACCAAATCGATTCCCGGGCGTGGCCACTGCTGCTGCTCACTGCTCCCCTCTCCTCCCAGGGGGTGAACAAGGGGATGTGTCAAATACAGAGGTTAATTTCACCCCACCTAGTGTGTGTGTGACAATCATTTGTACTTTAACTTTAATTTAAATTGGCCTGCAAAAGGCTGGAAATAATAAAGCACTTTCTGGCTAAATGTATTTGTTCCTTCAATTTTGGCAGAAAAATTCACTGCATGTGTCCTACACTTTAATATTACCTGACCATGCAACACAATGTTTAAAGCTTGGGTTATCAAATATAAATACTTAAATATCTGCTAATCACTTTGACCTACAATTTTAGATAGATAGTACTTTATTGGTTCCTTCAGGAGAGTTCCTCAGGAAAATAAAAATTCCAGCAGCAGTGTACAGAATTGAGATCGAATTTAAAAAGTAAATAATGGGGGTATAAATGAGTTTGAGTTTGAGTTTGAGTTTATTTCGAACATGCAAGCATACATCACACCACCATCCACATCACAATTTCCAGTTTCTCTTTTCAACATGTTCGAAAAGGAGTAGGAAGAAGCAGAGCTTATTTAATCCTACCCCTTTTCTTTTACATAACAGTTGCTAAAACTTTTGTTCACTTCCTGTTCTCAATTTATCCACAATATACTCCATAAGTAATCACAATAAAAATAAATAAATAAATAATCATTGGTGAAGTAAGTCATATTTCATATGATGAGATAAGTAAGATTATTTTGAGAATCAAAGAATGGATGGATGAAATAAATTCAGAATGTTTATCATGGTTCTTCTTCTTTGTACTTTGTAAACACTTTAAGTTTGAAGAGTTTCTTGAAGTGGATTATATTAGTACATTGTTTGATTGCTTTGCTTAATCCATTCTATAATTTAATTCCACATACTGATATACTGAAGGTCTTAAGTGTTGTACGTGCATACAAATATTTTAAATTACATTTTTCTCTAAGATTATATTTCTCCTCTTTTGTTGAGAAGAACTGTTGTATATTTTTGGGTAGCAGGTTATAGTTTGCTTTGTGTATAATTTTAGCTGTTTGCAAATTCACTATGTCAAGGAATTTCAGTATCTTTGATTCAATAAATAAAGGATTTGTATGTTCTCTATGTCCAACATTATGTATTATTCTAGCTGATCTTTTTTGTAACACCGTTAATGAATGAAGTGTACTTTTGTAATTATTTCCCCATATTTCTACACAGTAACTCAGATATAGTAACACTAACGAGCAGTAGAGAATATGAAGTGATTTTTGGTCTAGAACATGTTTTGCTTTATTCATTATTGACGTGTTTCTTGCTGGAAATGGAAATAAAATAGAAAATATTACAATAAGAATACAAATAAAAAGCAACAATAAGAATACAAATATAACAGTAAAATAAGAATATAACAAGAGAAACTATGCAGTAGTGGCCATGTTATGAAAAAAGTATTGTACTGTTATTGCACTGTTAATTGCCCTGTTTTTTGTTGCAGTTTATTTCAGTATTGTTATTGTTTTGAATCCCCTGTCATCCTAGTATCCCCTTGCCCCCCAGAGAGGAGTTGTACAGTCTGATGGCATGTGGGACAAATGATTTTTTTAGTCTTGGTCCTGTCCTGCACTTGGGATGAAGAAGCAAGTTATCCATCAATCTGTTTAAAATATAATAGTCAAAAAGAGTTGCCTATATAAATTGAGTAATGTGGATTATATTCATATTGGGGCGGCATAGCTCGGTTGGTAGAGTGGCCGTACCAGCAACTTGAGGGTTCCAGGTTCGATTCCCGCTTCCGCCATCCTAGTCACTGCCGTTGTGTCCTTGGGCAAGACACTTTACCCACCTGCTCCCAGTGCCACCCACACTGGTTTAAATGTAACTTAGATATTGGGTGTCACTATGTAAAGCGCTTTGAGTCACGAGAGAAAAGCGCTATATAAATACAATTCACTTCATTTCACATATATACGGTCGGCACGGAAATAATTCCGACCTCTTTAAATCTTTGTTTCATTGCAACCATTTGCTAAAATCAAAAAAGGTCATTTTCTTTCTCATTAATGTACACTCGGCACCCCATCTTGACAGAAAACAACAGAAATGTAGACATTTTTGCAAATGTATTAAAAAAACTACTCAAGAATCACAAGCAAGTATTCAGACCCTTTGCTCAATACTTTGTTTGATGCACCTTTGGCAGCAATTACAGCCTCAAGTCGTGTTGAATATGATGCCACAAGCTTGGCACACCTATCTTTGGCCAGTTTGAAATTTCTCTTTGCAGCACATCTCAAGCTCCATCAGATTCGATGGGAAGCGTTGGCTTTATTTTTTTTTCTGTCAATGCTTCCATTATTGAGAAATAAAATCAACTTTTTTGATTTTAGCAAATGGCTGCAATGAAACAAAGAGTAAACATTTTAAAGGGGTCTGACTCTGAATACTTTACATACCCACTGTAATAACTGTTACAAGCAGCCCTCTGAGGGCAGTCATAATTGCGATGTGGCACTTAATAAGAGTTTGACACTAGTACACAAACAAGAATAACATCTGGTATAAATGTAAAATGAACTAATAGTAAATAATATATCATTTATATGAATATAAATAAACAGATCCCCCTAAGTATTAATAATACTTGTATGTCAGTATTGTACAAACAGAGCATAAACGTAAATGTGCCAGGTTGAGATGTGCAATTTTTAAAGAGACAAAGATATGATTATTATGTTAGTCACTTACCTGATTGTAAACCATCTCCAAGTAACAACTTCATTTTGAACTTCACAAGTTTTGGATCTATACTGTCATTTATTGTGTCATTTATAATTGTAATGTTTTGTTATAGGTTTACTGACAATGTTTATCTCCACCTATGTACCATTTTCCTTAGTCAATGGTCTTCAGGCCCGGACGTTTGGCATTTGGACATTGCTGTCATCTATCATTCGCTGTGCCTGTGCCATTGATATCCAGAACGGAACGTAAGCTGTTTCATTTGCATATTGTTTTGCTGTGACTTGTATTTGTGGTCAAGCTTACAGTAAATGTGCCACATTGGCTTCTGCAGGCTGTATCACGTCACCTTGTGGACATTTGTATTGGCCTTGGGTCATTTTCTGTCCGAGACGTTTATCTACAAAACTGCACCTCTCACTATCGGGGTTATGGCACCTCTTATTGTGGCTAGTAAGTATTATATCTAATTTCAACTTCATAAACCTTTTTTGTCCATGCATGGAATTAATGCAAGAAACACTTGTTTTTCCAGGTTTCTCAGTCATAGCCATGCTGATTGGATTCCAGTGTTTTTCAGAAAATCCAGAGGAACTTGTAGCACGACAGAAGAAACGTAACTGAATTTCCTCATGCCCAAGAGTCCACCAGACGTGTTTGGATGGATCGTGGCTTGCTGTTTCCCAGATGTCAATTGATTATTTCCTACAGGAACTCAAGCTTTCTCAGAACTGATCACAGGAATTCTAAAGTCTTTTTTAAAAGGTTTATTCATTCAAAAAATGGAAAAGAAACTGCACTCATTCGTGTTTACTTCGAGTGTCATGAAAATCATTCCACTCCAGTCAAAAGTCAGATAATTACTTGAAGTATACTTTATTGAATGTGTTTAAATGACAAGCTCTGTCAAAGCTACTCCACAGCTTTGTCCTTAAATTCCACAATATGATAAATTAGCACCACTAACAATTACATCATCTTTGGGGGGGGGAGAAAAGAAATCACAAGACAACAAACGAGCCACAACATATTAAATAAAACAAGTTTAAAACCAACTATGCACACTACTAGTTTACTTGAGTAACGGGTGTAATAGTAAAGCACAATTGACTAAATAAAATATATTGATATTCTTGTGCAAAATGACCAATGTGCCTCTTCCTCTTGCATAGTGAAGCAGAAATATATCCTCAAGTTTCTTCTTCTGTCTTCCAGGTCCTGAAGAGGTCACTTCTAGAAAAGCAAGGACAAAACTACTACTAAGTGTACACAAGATGCACAGCATCAGATATTGCAATCAGTAGAATTCAGAGGTAATACGTCCTATGGCAGGCAGAAAGCCTTCCAGCTGACATGACAGTAAAACACAGCTGTCCTTGTTAAATGTTCTAAAAACAGTACTTAAAATAAAAGCTTCAACAAAGAAAAGGTTGAACCACATTAAAAGGTCCATATTCTACGGTTTTCTAACATTTCTAAATGACCCCAAGAAGGTGTACAGTGGTACCTCAACTTAAGAGTGCCCTAACTTAAGGGTGTTTTGAGATAAGAACAGTCTTTCGGCTAAATGTTATGCCTTAAGTTGCAGGTAAAAAAAATTGTTAAATGCATGATTGCTCTTTGTCGGGATAGCAAATGTTAGTCAACCTTGTAAGAGCCGACCACAACATCCGGCCTTATTCGCTAGCATTAGCTTACAGCAAGATATTGACATAACTGTTTTCTAACCATGGGAATGAAGAAAGTGAATGTGAAGGACAGTGCTGAGAATACCAAAAGAAGTTGAGGTTCATTGAATTAAAGACATTTCAGCAGATCACTACTAGTGCACCATAGTAAAGCAGAATGAGTTGACAAAGCAACCAGAGATTGTTAAAATAATATATGAATGGCCGAAACGTATCCATAAAAAATATGGAGAAGCTGCTGATGGTATTTGACGGAGAAGCAGCTCAAAAAGAGATACTGTAGCAGTCCACTCTCCAAGATAAATACTGTATTATTTCATTACTTGCTACAACTACTGTAGTTTGTTTTTCATTCAATATTTCTTATCTTAAAGATAGTTTCTATTTTAAAAGGACATTTTAGATGTTAAAATTGTGCTGTTTTTGCAAGCATCAATTATATTGATTTTAATTTATAGGAGACGATTTGAGACACTGGTGTGTCAGGAGCTCATCATATTAACCAATTAATCTCATAAATTAAGGTCCTACTGTATTTGAAAAGTAGCTTTAATTATAATGTGCTGTGTTTGTCCAGTAGAGGTGGGAGAATATTTGGCCACCCAACAATTCAATTAAATTTAATTCTGATTTTTGGGGTGACGATTCTATTCAGTATCAGATTCAACACGATTTTTGTAATATATTATTTGGTATATAAATCATAACAAAACCTTTTCAAAACAGGTTACAAAAGCTACGCTTGGCTGTTGGCATACAATTTAGTTTTGGCTTAAAAATTATGAATCGATTTAGAGTCAAAATAAACAAAAATCGCAATTTGGATGTGAATCGATTTTTTGAGCCCTCCTATTATATACAGTAGCATGATGATCACAGTGTCTGCCTCATGAAGAGCAAGTGTGCACTTTATCTACTTTTTACATAGACACTGTAACCCTGCACTTATCCGCCGTAAAAAAGGCCAAATATTAAATACGATATAAAAAAATTAAGGAGTGGGACAGGAGGACAAAAATGTTAACTAGCACAGCTATGTCAGCTACAATACTAACATTACACTCACTTTAACAGCAACCTCAAACTAAGTTGGCCTGTTTGCTAAATAAAAACTAAATAAACGTACAGCCCCCAACTGTGTAGCTGATTGACAGTTTGTTGGCAGAGCTCCAGGCTTTATTTTAAGCTGTGAAGTGAGGCCTGCTTTGTTTTTCTGACAACGCTGTCCTCCTTAAAGTGGTGGCTGTATAAATGGGACCAGCTCATCACGTTAGGGGCGGTTCATGTCAATCAGGAAGGTTATTCCTTAATGATGTCATGAAAAGTGACCGTTTGAACGACTCTTTTGTCAAAAGTGGAACAAACACATTTGATGCTCATGAACAAGCTCTGATTAATATTTATCAATTTTCTACACCGCTTGTCCTCATTAGGGTCACGAGTGCGCTGGAGCCTATCCCAGCTGACTTTGGGTGAGAGGCTTGCTACACCCTGAACTGGTTCCCCGTCAATCACAGAAAACATATAGACACCTATGGACAATTTAGAGACTTAACCTCACATGGGATGTGGGAGGAAACATTCCATTGAACCTGCAAACTCCACACAAAGATGCCCCTCAATGTCCTGACAGTGCGGCCGAAATGCTAGCCACTAGTGCAACATGCAGCAAACGAGTTTGCCTATTAGGGGGGAACTTTACAATATTGCTCATTAGTAGTGACATAACACAACATTTGACACTAATTCAAAAGGTTTAAAAAATAAAAATAAAAAAGGAATGTGAAGATATTTGAGGTTGAAGTGCATTGTAAGTGTATGAAAGAGTGTTACGTTCATGTCCTCATGGCATATGGTGTTGCACAGTACAACAAATATCCAACAGGTTTGTCGGTTGGTACAGCGACCAATCAGCCTCATCAAGGCATGGCGACTACTTCTTGTATTCCCCATTTAAAGCTTTTCTTATTTCAAGATTACAGGGGGAGCGATGCTTTCATCTAGAACAGCAGCCATTTTCTAGAAAGAACAGAAAGGAATTAGGATCCGGTTCATTGTATTTCAATGGTGTGATCTATGCTAGCGTAACGATTGTATGTAATTACTGTGTAGCTGTTTTATTTTGAATGTTGTGTTATTTCTTGAGTGTATTCCTTTTGCCTTAAAGTTGTACATGTATAAAACGATTTTGACATTGAATAGCGACTAACGCATCAGCTCATAGGGATCTTAAACAAAACTATCAACATCACAATCACTTCTAAAGAGGAACCAATCAGAGCTTTTACACACAAATACAATAGATTCATTTATATTGTTATAACTTCCACTCTTACAAAAAGCTGCAGTGTTATTGCTACTCGCAGGTTATATGCTGACCCCCCATTGGTTTGGAGTATAAAGTCTGGCTTGTTCATTAGGCATCAGTGAGACCAAAATTACAATATCATGCAACAGTGTAACTCTCAAATTCATTTCAGATTAAGAAACCATTTTTAAAAGGCTCAGGAAACGTTTGTATCTTACAAAGTCACATGTGGATGTAGTGTTTATGAATTTAAGTGTAAGCTATAATAATCACCATCAACCTTATTAAGGAATATATTATATATGTCGGCCGCTACAATGAGTTACACATGAGGGCGGTAGTGTGTGGGTGTTGTAGCCACATGAGGCTACAAAGTATTTTTTATCTGAACACTCAATCAGACAAACTACAATTTACTACTAATTACTAAAATCATTGATAGCTGCAACCCTAAATGTAACATTTAAATGTGATTAGGTAATTCAGCTGGCGTACAATTTTGCATTTGATGTTAAGGTTAACAAGTGTATTTGTTTATGAAAAGGGTGTGTGTGTCCCTACCTTGTTAGGTGTGTTTTGTTAGGTTTATGTCAAGACTGCCTCTGCCAGGGGCTGCTGCAAGATGTGCCTTCGAACTCTTGCACTGACGTCTCTGAACCTGCAGGCTGCAATAATAGCTTGGGTGTCATGTCCCTGAGAGGGCCCAATGGAACTTTTCATGCAACAGCAACAATTTAAGCCCAGAAATCCCTACACACCCAAATAATAGTTCACTGCCTGTCCACTAGAACAGTATTGTATTTAAGTATGGACATATTTGTAATATTCAATTCACTGTTTAACTTACGGAAACAGTTTAATGACGCTCTGTGTGTGCAAGGTTGCTGGTGTTTTACATTTTTGCTGCAATTAAGAGGTGACAGGGAAGTTAAGAGTGTTTTAAATTAGTCAGCACTCAAGACTCATGTGTTGCCTTATTGAAAAAGGTGTTTGACTAGCAGAAGCTGAGGAGTTGTTATCCCCCTCATCAAAGCAAGCCCGGCTCACATGCTGAGGCCACGGGTACCCGCCTGTCCATTGTGTTGCTGCATAAAAACTGTGATCTTACCAGAATTGGACCACATTCTTTGTGGCAAATTTTAAGCTTGCCTTCAGAACAGTTTGCAGAGTTGTTTGAGGAGGCAGAGCGAATACTTGTTTTAAACATGTTGACAGAGCAGCGTGTTTATTCATTCATGTGCATGCCTGCAGCAGTGCAATGCGATGTGAGGCCCACAGCCAAAAACAACCAATGGCGCTTGTTTGATGTTCTTTCAGCACAAAGATGACGCTACAAAAAATCCCTCTAAAGCAGGGTTTTCCAAACTTAGAACCAGGACCCAAAATGGGTGGTGGGTTATTTTTATAGAAGAAGTTTCTTTTTTCTTTTCTTTTTTTGCACACAGTATTCATGTCCGTTGATGTAGTTTTAGTTGCAATATGGAGGAATCACAAGGGCAATTTTGGTCTGGATAAAAATAAGTTTGGTAAACACTGCTCTAGGGGGATGTGAAGATGCCATCTGTGATGTACTTACACTGATTTGTCCATCCGCCTGAAGGTTGGCCTTCTGCCTCCGGAGGTCAGACTTGATAAAGCCTTTGATAAACACAAAAGAGGGAGTTACTGCATCCAACCATTGGAGTTGGAGTTGGTATACGAATTATTTTTTGAGGTCTTAAAAGAAGACCTGTGATGATTAACATCTTTTCTGACTCATAAATGTTACAATGTTGGATACTCGTGTTAAACGATGCCAAAGCATCAAATCATAAGGCTCTGGCATTTGGGCGTGACCTTGCTCGCAGTTTTAAATGCCTCTGCCCGCGATGTTTTGCAGTCTGGCTACATTGTGACATCACAGTGAGGTAGATGTACATATTTGGACATTAGGTCAAGTTCTCAGCCAGAGGGGGAAAAGCTCTGTATGAAACCAGCTGAGTTTGAGGAAACACAGGAAAGGGGAGAATAAAGAAGTGTTTTCATCTAATCTTGGCATGTGGTGACATGCAAGGAAATCAATACTGCTAAAAGTAACATTTTTATACAGCTCTGGATTGATCTGAGAGGGTGTACTTAATGTTGTGACCGAGTGAGTCTTCACACTGGTTTTAGAAGTTGATTTTTTAACGTGTCTGGGAAAAAAAATTGTGATGTTATAGGAAATATGACTGGAGCAAAATTACGTTCAATTTATACGTAAACATATCCAATACATATTATCTAGACCACAATGAATTGTTTTAAATGTAGATGAGTCATCATAGATCTTCTTTAAATTAATCTTAGTCCTAATGCAATGGAGGTTTTCTCAATTATATGAAAAAGCAATGAGAAAAGATTCAGTTTTTCGATACTACCACTAGATGGCAACCTAATGCTGCTTAAAATACAGTTTAAACGTTGCAGATGCCCGGGGAAAAATTGTCTACCGCTTGTCCCTTACGGGTCGCGGGGGGTGCTGGAGCCTATCTCAGCTGCTTTCGGGAAGAAGGCGGGGTAAACCCTGGACAAGTCGCTACCTCATCGTCCATCCATTTTTCTACCGCTTGTCCCTTTCGGGGTAAGTGGAAAGAAATTATTTCAATGTATTCTTAGTCCTTATAGTATTTGCGCATCAGGGGCCCTCTATGGGGAGATACCAGCGCACCCAAACTGGTCACAAAGTGGCTTATGAGGGGTTGACTTTACCACTCGGACTCATCCCTCAGGTTAATTAGGTTTTGCCTGTATCTGCTTTTAGCGGTAGGATCTAAGCCCCTTGCATACTCAGTTTGCATACTTTGCTGCACGGTAGCTATATTGATGGGTTGACCACCACTTCGTTCACCAAAAGTAAAGAGGTAAGAAAAAGTCACTTGACAGAATACAAATACATTTTTCTAGAAGGTTTTTACCCCTGTTGGTATGTTTTGCAAGGCAAGTCAACTGAACCCTACCAGTCATCACAGTTCCTATCAGCAGAAAGATGCACAGGAAGATGTTTCCCGCCAAAGTACCCCATCTGTCTATTATCTTTCCCTGGGAAATGGTGAAGATGATTCCAAAGATCTGAAATAAAATTAGTTTACACTATGGTCTTCATCGACATTGTTGTAGTGGACGAGTGAATCTAACCTGAGCTGAACAGTTGAGGAGTCCTGATGAGGTTCCCTCTGATTCTGGATAGGTAAGTTCTACTGCAAACTCAAAGCCCAGAGGAAGGTAACCTGTCATGAAGAAGCTGCAGCAACAAATTGATATCAGCTCAACCTCTACACACGAAGCAGGTACATAGTGATAAAACATTTCACCTGGTCAATACCAAACAAAGTAAACCTCACAAAGGAATTCCTATTGGAGAAATCTGCTCATATTTTGCAATAAGCGGGAACAAATCATGTGGTTGGCTTTTGTCCTACTTTCACTAAGCAGCAGTGTTGTGTTAAAAAAAAAAAATCACATGTGACATTGTGCAACCTACGACATATCTGACTTATTTGTACATATTTGACCTTCCATATGACTCTAACATGCAACATTGACTGACTTGCAGGCCTTTATTAGATAATGGTTAGTTACCCACCCTAAAACTCCAGCTGTAACGAACACCACCCACAAGTAACCCAGGTTGAGGGTGAAGGCGTACACCAGCATCCCAATGAGGGAGAGGACATACACGGCCAGCGTAGTCTGCCTGAGGGGAGAGAGTGCCCATTTAAGTGTTTGCAAAGCAACAAATGCATGTTATTTTCCTATAAATCCTGTTTAATCGGATTTGACTTGAACAAAAATGTTAAATATAATACTGTGAGCAGGCTTATAATTGGGCAAAAGTTAATCAACAATCACCTCAATCCTGCAGCATACTTGCACAAACCACTTCGAAACAGGGAACTTAATAACTTTTTTCAAATGTTGCAAATGGTAATATACTGTAGATAGCATTGTTTAATGCAAAAGCAGGCAGAGCTGCTTAAATGACCAGTTTGATTATGTTCAATATCTCTCGTTGAGAAGGCGTACTAATTTCAAAACATTTAGTAGGAGTTGAATTGAGAAAACTGTACTGTATGCAGGACAGACAATTACCAGTACGGTTACCAAACAACTCGTTAGTGGTCACTCTTCCTATGGAATGAGGCAGTCTCTGGGGGAGGGATGTTAGGACAATGTTATAATATAGATAATGTAGGTGCTAGGTCAGGGGTCAGCAACCCAAAATGTTGAAAGAGCCATATTGAACCAAAAATACAAAAAACAAATCTGTCTGGAGCCGCAAAAAATTAAATGCCTTATATAAGTGTTATAATGAAAGCAACACATGATTTAAATGTCTATATTAGCTATTTTAGCCTACTATCAAAATTACTGTGTTGCAGGATAACGCAAATCTTCGTTGACAGAAATTTTGAAATGTACCGTAATATTTATTGTACACATTTTTTAAACATTGGAAACCTTTAGTACAATGGAAGCTTCTCAGAGGGTGAGATAACTCCTGGAAATTACTGGCTTAGAATGGCCAAAAGTATAGATGTGCGTGTCCAAGTTAAGGAAACGGCAGGCTGTCTTTTTCTAATGCATTATATTACAATCTTTGCAAGTTAGGTAACATTTGCTGTGGTCTGGAACAACATGGCACACAAACAACTATGAGAAATGCAGCCAATATTACATACAGATAAGGTGTCATTAGACATGCAAATATGAATTAAATACACAGAGGACATAAGTAAAGGAAATTAAATAAACTCAAATATACCTACAAATGAGGCATAATGATGCAATGTGTACATACAGCTCATGTTAGCATCGATTAGCTAAAATGATTGAACAACAATAAATATCATCCAATGGCAGGCAACAGCTTAGGAACATTTTGTTTAGATCCGAAGAAAGCTGCAGTCTCACATAGTCATGTATTTTGCGTCATCTCCAGATTGAACAGCAATTTTTATTTGACTTTTAAGGAACATTTTGGTTGAAGTCTAAATTGTATGACTTTGGATGTTCCCCTCTTTTTTTTACAATGACTAACTCATTGTATTTTTAAAAACTACAAGTGAGAAACGGGCTTCTGAAATAAATTATTTCAGAAATAGTGATGTACTTGTTACATTCTGTCCCCTGCTGTTGTGGTCCTGCTCTTCTCGCCTCTCTTTCTCTCCTACAGTGTGGCGTGTGAATGGCTCCTGGAGACCGGGCACCCTTGGCCCCAATTCTCTAGGTCGTCCTCAGACGAGCCTTCCATCGTTGCTTCCAGTCATCCCGATTCTCCATACATTTGGCCAGTTCCTTGGTACTCTGAGCTCCTGCATCCTTCTTGAGTATGTCCACGTATGTTAGTGTGGGACGTCCTCTTGACCGATGCCCATGTGTTGGTTCCCACAGTACCAATTTGCTGGCTGGCAGCTCCTGATGCCTTTGGCAGTGCCCTGCTAGTCTCATTCTCCTTACAGCAATCTTCTCGCTCACCCTTGGTATTCCCCTGTAGAGGACTCTGTTGGTTACGTGCGCACTCTTGTTGATGTTAAGCACTGCACGCAGCATCCTGGTGTAGCAACCATCCAGAGACCTCTCCAGGGTTGGCTTCAGGGTCCAGCATTCGCTGCCATAGAGGAGAACGGACTCAACTGTCGCGTAGAAGAAGCTGAGTTTGATTTGGCGGGGGAGGTTGGAGCTCCATACACTGGTCATGCCGTTCAGGGCCCTCCATGCAAGTGCCTTCCTCACTTTTAAATCCTGCTCAGTTGAGTTGACCCATCCGCCCAGGTATTTGAAGTCCTCAACTTCTTTCAGCACAGTGCCTCCTGCTGTTATCAGAGGTTGATGTTCTGGTGGAACATTGTAGGTCATGACCTCAGTTTTCTTGGCATTTAGCCTAAGGCCAACCTTGGCGCACTCTAGCTCTACCCTGTGTAGGAGTTCTTGTGCTTGTTCCACGTTGTTGGAGAGCAGACTGATGTCATCCGCATAGTCAAGGTCTGTCAGGACCACTGCCGGTTGTCGACTCGACTTCCTTGGTGTCAGCGTGAAGCCAAGTTCCTGCTCTCGCCCATTTATTGCCTTCCTGAGCGCATGATCAAGGACTATGATGAAGAGGAAGGGGGCTAGTGTATCCCCTTGTATAACTCCAGCCAGGATGTCAAACTCCTCGCTGTTGCCATCTGGGGTCACCACCCTGGCCCTTGTTCCTGCGTACATGGACTCTATTGCTCGGAGTAGGTTCGGAGGAATACTGTATGCCTTCAAGATCTTCACCATCGTGCCTCGATGTATCGAGTCAAATGCCTTTTTGAAGTCTATGAAGCATAGGACTGCAGTCAGGTTGTCCTTCCTCACCTCCTCAATCAATCTCCTAAGTGCCAAGATCTGGGCTGTAGTTGTTCGTCCTTCTCGAAAGCCGTTCTGATTTACTCTCAGGTGAGGGTCGATTGCATGCCGGACCCTGTTTAGGATCATGCGGTTGTAGACTTTCGCAGTGATACAGGTCAGGCTGATGCCTCGGTAGTTGTCTGGCTTCGAGAGGTCTCCGGATTTGGGCACTGGTACGATGTTTGATAGAGACCACATATCAGGCAGCCGATTGTGCAGCAGAGCAAGGTTGCAGAACTCTAGAATGATGTCATCAAGATCACAGTTCTTCACGACCTCTGGGGGTATGCCGTCCGGGCCAGCACTTTTTCCCACTCTTACTGTGGCTTTTGCCCTGGCGAGCTCTCCGAGTGTGAAGGGACCATCGTTGATGTTCAGGTTTGGGAGGACTGATGGTATTTCTTCTTCCTCAGCTGCGTCTGCTGTTTCTCCCAGCAGCCTTTTGAAGTGACTGGACCAGGTTGTCACCCTCTCCTCCGGGCTGTGTCCCTCCACCTGTCCCTCCTTGGTCCTCTTCCGCCCCGTCATCTCATTGATGACCCTCCAGGCCTCCCCATACTGTTGTTCACCTTGCGCCGCCTGCACCCTCCGCACTCTCTCCATCAGTTCTTCCCCTTTGATGGTATCATAGCATTTGAAAAGAAACTGTTTGGCTTCATTCAGCTCGCCACGCCTCTCCACAGTTGGTTCCCGCTCAAAGTTGAGGCGGGCTTCCTCCACCATCCCTCGTGCTGCTACGACCTCTGGGTGTTTGGATCGTCTGGAGGTACTGACTCTCTCCATCATGGGCACGTACAGCCTGGTCGCCTCCTCATTCGCAGTGACGAATCTCCTGTATTCTCCACTGGCCTCCGCTCCCCTGTCCAGCTGCTGGAATCGTCTCCTCATCTCCTCTGCGTATCTGGTTTGAAGGCCAGGGTCACTTGAGAAAGCTTTCCAGTTATACCGGATCTTGGGACTTGGTTTGGGGACCCTGAGGCTCAGGCAAACTCTCATTGAGACCACACGGTGGTCTGAGCCCACAGAACTAAAAGTGCTGTATGGCTCAGCATTCAGGATGGAGTTCCTCCATTTCTTCCTCACTAGGATGTAATCTAGCTGCCGTAGTGTTCCTGAGGCTCGGTCTCGGAAGGTCCACCTCTTTCCTGTTCTCTTCCGGAAGATGGTATTCGCCGCCAGTAGCTCGTGTTCCATGAGGAAGGCAGTGAGGTAGGTGCCGTTGCGGTTGGTAGAGTCGTGGTAAGGGAAGGGTGCGTCCTCTGGTCCAAGCCTTGCATTGAAGTCCCCAAGGATTGCCAGGAAGTTGTGCGCTGGGACGCCACGGACCGCTCTTACAAGGTCCTCAAAGAACTTCTCCACCACGTCAGATGGTGCCACGTTGGTGGGTGAGTACACGACTATGACTGTTGTTACTGGGTTGCCCGAGAACTCTGCGCTCAGAATCCTGTCGGTGTGGTGGTAAACCCGACGGAGAGCCTTACGTGCCCGTGGGCCCAGCATTAACCCTACACCGCCTGTTGCGGCCTGGGCCTCGTTCCTCCACGCAGATGCAGAAATGAACGTGCATCTCTCCACTCTGCAGTACAGGATGGGGTCATCAGTGTGCACTCTCCTGTGTTCTTGGACCCCCAGGATCTCCACTCCCCGTTCCTCTGCACAGTGTGCAAGCTCTATCAATCTCGCTTCTTCTCTCGCTGTGCATGCGTTGAAGGTTCCCATAACAAATGGTCTCCGACAGCGCATGAGTGCATTGGACGTGGTGCTGTGTTCGGACAGGACCCTCCCTGGGACAATCCCAGGGTTTGAGGTCCTGTCGTCATGGTGTCCTCCAGGAGGAGGACCAGCACCACCATCCGCTGCGATGTTCCTGCGGACTCCCGCCGCTGGAAGTATAGGATTTGGGATGACTTTGTACTCCATGGTTGGCTTTACTATGCTAATAGCGAACTGTGGGGCGCAACTCCTCGCAGTCCCGGTTTTAGTTCAGAGTGACCTTCTCCTAGACAGGTTGCCATCCAAGGCTTACGAGCCCCATCTGCCCGATTAGTCTTCCAGCTATTTAAGCTGAGTGGCGGTACCTCACAGTTTGTTCCACGACGTCCATTTGCTGCGCTGTCTTCTTGACCACTTCCTAGGGTACCATTCTTGCTTCAGTTCTGACCAGTCTACAGCCTTGCACACTCTTTTTATGTTAGCCTGTTTTTGTCAGGGTTAGATACCTTTTTGCCACCATCGTCTTTTGTTGATTATCTACCTCACAATTTAGAGGAATTGACTGTTTGCTCGCCTCTGTCTCTACATTTTTGGGATCCACACTCACAAGACTATACAGTATTATGCAAACTGACTTTTCTCTACCTATAATTGAAAGCAATATTTGATTATGACTGACAAACCCGTATTTTTTGGGGGGGTGGAAAGTGTATGCAAGAGGGTCGTGTTCATTTTGGATATAGCACGAGCAATTTACACAGGCTTGTTCTGGTCCAGCAGTTTCTTGTACAACCATGCATGAAATACTGGTTTTGTTAACATAACAGTCTTTTCAATAAAATCAATGTGAACCTGGCTACTTTGACAGCTAAGGAATTTGAGGAATCCAAACACTTTATCAAGTCAAAACAGACAAATTCATTTCTAATTTGTTTTTGCGGTTAAAAACTGCGCTTTAGATATATTCCAAGTTTAATGCAGAAAACAAGATGAGAAACAAGGGGACTACACGAGTCATGCCTGTCAGTTTAGATAAGCAGAGATGGACATCAGAACAAAAACTCAGACCCGCTCATTTGTCCACTTTGCAGAGAATCTCTTAGTGCTGCTCTCTTTGTGAACAAATGTTTAGACAGCCACTCGAGACGACTAGGACTACAGTACGGTAAATAACAGTTGACTGTGGATCCATTAGTATTACAGATATCACAGATCCACAAACCATACAATTGATGACCAAAGTCATACTGTCCTATTTGTGCCACAGACATTTAAAAGTCAGGCGTGATTTACTCTTGCGCCTGTTTTTTCTTTCGATTAGATGTCTTGACAATGATTGTTGCTAAAAGAAGCCGCTGCTGTACCATATGTGTAAATGTCAGTGTAATAAACACATTCTGTAAATGCTCTTTGTCAATACCACGTAAAATACATTTTACATAACCGCATAAGGGTAGTAAGGGTAAGGGTAAGGGCGATGTGACACTTGAGGAGCTTATTTAACTTTGTGTAGCATCTGGGCTTTTTTAATATACCAGTATTGTACGCTGAATACAACCACAATGACAGCAGCAGTCATTCGTACACAGTTTGAAAACATTAATGAATGTATATTTGAAATAGTAAACATAAATGTCAAGAAATATGATCTTACCTGTAGGTTTTTGTCTTGTCCAACCAAATACCACATATGAGTGACCCCACCATGCCCGCAATGACAATGGTCAGACCAATCCTGCCTGCATTTACCTCTTCTCCCTAAGAGGAAAAACATTGGCATCTCTGGTTTCATAGGCAATAAAATATGTATGTTACAGTTTGCATTCATCTTATCCACATAAGACAACAGTGGCCATACTGAGACTTGATGGGGCGGTATAGCTCGGTTGGTAGAGCGGCCGTGCCAGCAACTTGAGGGTTGCAGGTTCGATCCCCGCTTCCGCCATCCTAGTCACTGCCGTTGTGTCCTTGGGCAAGACACTTTACCCACCTGCTCCCAGTGCCACCCACACTGGTTTGAATGTAACTTAGGTATTGGGTTTCACTATGTAAAGCGCTTTGAGTCACTTGAGAAAAAGCGCTATATAAATGTAATTCACTTCACTTCACTTCACTTCACTTCACTTACTGGATAGTGTTCAATGATCATTCGGTTCAGAAGTGTAGAGACAGCATAAAAACAGCCAACATTGAGTCCTGCAAATAAATAGAAAAGTAACTTATGTTTGTAATGATACGACCATATTCATTTGTATTCTTAAAAACTTTAAAACCCTAACCTGATTTTGTGACATACCAACTGTGTGCAGAACGTTTATACAAATATAATAGATATCAGTAGCAACAAAGAAGAACATGGAAGACAAAAGGACATTTCGAAGACTATGCACAGAGAAGAGGATGACTGCCTTCAAAATTGAGCTACAAAAGCAAGATTGGGACAATGTGTATAATGAAAAAGAGGTTGATGAAGCATATGAACATTTCTTAAACAAGTTCATAATACTTTATGACAAACATTGTCCATGGATACAACTCAGTAACAAGCAGAGAAAGAATAATCAACCATGGATGACAAAAGGATTAAAAAATGCTTGTAAGAAGAAGAATACACTATATAGAAAATGTATAGCACAAAGAACTATAGAGGCAGAAATTAAGTACAAAAAGTATAAAAACAAGTTAACAGACATACTACGATCATGTAGAAAAGAATATTACAGTGAATTATTGGACAGGAACAAAAATAATATGAGAGCAACATGGGGCATCCTCAATAGCATTATAAAAAATGGAACTAAGAGGGACTACCCTCAATACTTCTTAGATGAAAATAAAAAAAATGACAACATAAAGGAAGTAGTTGAAAGCTTCAATAATTATTTTGTAAATATTGGACCAAAATTGGAAGAAAGGATTCCAGACCCAGTTCCAATTGAGGACTATAATGACACCATAGAGCCAAATCCCAACTCCATGTTCCTCAGTAATGTGACACAGGAGGAAATAGTTACAATCGTGAAAAAATGTAAATCTAAGACTTCAACTGATTGTAACGGAATTGATATGGAAACGATAAAAAAGGTTATTGAAGAGATCTCAGGACCATTAATGTATATTAGTAACCTATCATTTCAAACAGGTACATTTCCAAACAAAATGAAAATAGCTAAAGTTGCACCAATTTATAAGACTGGAGATAAACATCAATTTACAAATTATAGACCTGTTTCTCTACTTCCACAATCATTGAAAAACTGTTCAATAACAGATTAGAAAGTTTCATAAATAAAAATAGAATACTCGAAGAGAACCAATATGGATACAGAGCTAATGTCTCAACTTCAATGGCTTTAATTGAAATTACAGAAGAAATTACCAATGCAATAGATAGTAAAAAATGTGCAGCAGCGGTTTTTATGGATCTAACTAAAGCTTTTGACACAATTAATCACAATATTTTAATCAAAAAACTAGAACGATATGGCATCAGAGGGTTAGTCTTAAACTGGATAAGAAGTTATCTAACGAACAGGAAACAATACGTGAAGCTAGGCGAACACACGTCTACAACGCTAAATATATCCTGTGGTGTACCTCAGGGATCAATATTAGGACCTAAATTATTCAATCTCTATATAAATGACATTTGTAAAGTTACAAAAGATTTAAAGTTAGTATTATTTGCGGATGATACAACAGCGTTTTGTTCAGGAGAGAACACACAGGAGATAATACAAATAATAACAGAAGAAATTAACAAATTAAAAAGATGGTTTGACAAAAACAGACTATCGTTGAATCTTAGTAAAACTAAAATAATGCTATTTGGTAACAGTAGAAGAGAAAGTCAAACACAAATACAAATAGACGGAATAGAAATTGAAAGAGTAAACGAAACCAAATTTCTAGGTATAATGATTGATGATAAATTGAACTGGAAATCTCACGTAAAAAATATACAACATAAAGTTGCAAGAAACACGTCAATAATTAATAAAGCAAAACATGTTCTAGACCAAAAATCCCTTCATATTCTCTACTGCTCACTAGTGTTACCATATCTGAGCTACTGTGTAGAAATATGGGGAAATAATTACAAAAGTACACTTCATTCATTAACGGTGTTACAAAAAAGATCAGTTAGAATAATACATAATGTTGGATATAGAGAACATACAAACCCTTTATTTATTGAATCAAAAATACTGAAATTCCACGACATAGTGAATTTGCAAACAGCTAAAATTATGCACAAAGCAAACTATAACCTGCTACCCAAGAATATACAACAATTCTTCTCAACAAAAGAGGAGAAATATAATCTTAGAGAAAAACGTAATTTAAAACATTTGTATGCACGTACAACACTTAAGACCTTCAGTATATCAGTATGTGGAATTAAATTATGGAATGGATTAAGCAAAGCAATCAAACAATGTACTAATATGATACACTTCAAGAAACTCTTCAAACTTAAAGTGTTTACAAAGTACAATGAAGAAGAACCATGACAAACATTCTCAATTTATTTCATCCATCCATTCATTCATTCTTAAAGTAATCTTACTTATCTCATCATATGAAATATGACTTACTTCACCAATTATTATTATTAAATTCTTACTATTATTTATTTATTTATTTTTATTGTAATTACTTATGGAGTTTATTGTGAAAAAATTGTGAACAGGAAGTGAACAAAAAGTTTTGCAACTGTTATGTAAAGAAAAGGGGTAGGATTAAATAAGCTCTGCTTCTTCCTACTCCTTTTCGAACATGTTGAAAAGAAACTGGAAATTGTGATGTATCATGTTGTATGCTTGCATGTTCGAAATAAACTCAAACTCAAACTCAAACTCAAACAAAATAGTGACTTTCTACTACTAGAAAACCTCCACAGAACCTCCCAAATTGAACCTGCACCCTACCTGACATGGAAGTTCTATTACGTCTTCATATCAACACGTGAGCTGATAAAATACATTTGTGACATCGGTAGCATCCATAATGATGCTTTAACAGCACCATTAAATCTGCAGTAATAAAAGTAAAGTGACAGAGTGCAGAATCACCTGCATGCCAAAGCAACATAGGCATGTGTGGGGTTTCCCCATCCGGCAAGACTTTTCAGGAGGCTTTTCTGAAAACAATTACTTACAGACTGAGGGCCGATCTACCAAGATCCCACATAAGTGTTAAATAGCATATGCAAACTAAAAAGTTGCACATACAACAACTGCAAAAGAGTTTCCTGTTAGGATTGCTCTTTGTAGCGAGGGTCATGACCCACAAAAAGGCAGGATGTGGCAGGCATCATGCAGGTAAACGAGTATTTCAATGTTCCAAAGTCCAGAAGAACAGAGTGCAGTAGGGATACGCCCAGGGAAAGCTTCTGAACAAAAGGATATACAAAAACAACAATCTCCAAAATATAACTAACCATGTCCATACCTCCAACATACAATCCTCCCACAACCAACAACTCAGGGAGACCAGTTTAAATAGTCCTCTCGTGCTCAGTAACATCCATCCATTTATCCATTTTCTACCGCTTATCCAGTAACAGCAGGTGAAAATAATCAACACTAACAACCAGCAGGTGAAAAGGGAAGCGCTCAGAAGCAGGGGTTCAACTAAAGCAACATAATACTAACAAATAAGAAATTGGAATAAAAAATAAGAGCGCAAAACTGGAAGTGAAGTCAAAAAAACACCACAAATACACCCAAAAACTAAACAGAGAAGAACCTAATTAAACATGTTGTAACATTTCCCTTTTTGTCCATGACATCATCCTCCAACCTTTGATGTTTTGCAGTGTTGCAGAACACGCAGCACACAACTATAACCTGTGACATCTTTTCTGAGCTATTAGAAGCACTTCTCCAGTGCGATCTACAACAGAACCTTTAAGCACGTCGAATGTGCCCTATGGGAGACGGGGGCGTCGTGCAGAAAACACTGGCAATAACTGTGATGGTGCATATGAAAGGGATGTGAGAACCCTTTGAGAAAAAAAAAGTAAATTGAGAAAAAAAGAAGAACATTTATATCAGCACTAAGTGCTGTCAAGCACAACCCGAATATTAAAAAAAAAAAAATCAAGATTACATTTACTGCAATTGGTTGCATTTCTACACGATACTTTATTTTTAGATTTATTCTACAATCTGTCATGTCAAAAATATACCTTCTCGCTGGTTACTAATAAATACTCTAGAACTACAACTGGTTCGGAACTAACAGTGTTCGGATTGTAATCATCCAAATATGATTAGCAGCTCAGTGGACCGCCAGCCAGGCTCGCAGAGCGAACAGAGGCAACAAGTAAGCTAACTAGCGAGCTTGTTTCCGTGCACCTGATTGTCTGGAGTTCTGCAACTCAGTGCAGTGTTTAGGCAAGAGGAACTGCGAGTCCCTGCGGCTGAAGCGAGCATTCAACACATTTTGTTTAGATCACATTTTTTTAAATATTTCATTACCTAAAACACGGAACTGCTATTTTGATGTGAAAATACATGTTTAAAAAGGAGGATTTCCACGTTTTTGCGGAAAATTCACATACCTGTACATTACATATATATCTATTATTTACATCACTACACTATCTTCAGATAAATATATACAGTATATTGTACATACATTGTCTGTATAAATAGTATATATATATATATATATATATATATATATATATATATATATATATATATATATATATATATATATATATATATATATATATATATATACATATATATATACATACATACAATACATATATATATATATATACATACAATACATATATATACTGTGGAGCATCACATTACCCCCGAACAGGTGAGACCAGGCAGTGGGCCAGCCATCACAGTGATAGCATGCACCAGGCGGTCAAACTACGCCAACCTCTGGGTGTGGTCATTGAAGGCAAGTAAATCCCTAACTCCATTCTCAATCAGGTTGATGTGTGGCCACCTGCCCCAAGGCAGCTGTGTCAGGTTGGCAATCACTGTTTGCCTAAATAGCACCTCAGTGTATGACTCAGTGTGTGGTTGGCTCCCTGCTGGGAAAGGTCTACTCCCATCGGGCGGTAAGTGTGTTGCTCCACTGAATTGTAGTTTATAGATTAGTCTGCTAAAGGTGTAATATGTTAGATTCAGTGTGATTTATTGAACTTTGTGTTGATCAGAGATTTCTCTGCTCTGTGTTCCAGGCAATTTAGGAGACATGATCAAGACATGAAAAATGTGATAATTTGTTTGTTTCAATGGAAGCCCCAATCGGGAGAACTTTAAGTTAACCTGCATTCAGAAAACTGACTGAATAAACCAACGCTGCTGCGTTTGAACTTTAACAGAACTGTCTCTGGGAGGTTGGTTTTTCGAGCGCACATCACAATACATACATATACAGTACATATATACAGCCGTGATCAAAAGTTTACATACACTTGTAAAGAACATAATGTCATGGCTGTCTTGAGTTTCCGATCATTTTTACAACTCTTATTTTTTTGTGATAGTGATTGGAGCACATACTTGTTGGTCACAAAAAACATTCATGAAGTTTGGTTCTTTTATTAATTTATTGTGGGTCTACTGAAAATGTGACCAAATCTGCTGGGTCAAAAGTATACATACAGCAATGTTAATATTTGGTTACATGTCCCTTGGCAAGTTTCACTGCAATAAGGCGCTTTTGGTAGCCATCTACAAGCTTCTGGCAAGCTTCTGGTTGAATTTTTGACCACTCCTCTTGACAAAATTGGTGAGTTCAGCTAAATGTGTTGGTTTTCTGACAAGGACTTGTTTCTTCAGCATTGTTTACTTGTTTAAGTCAGGACTTTGGTAAAGCCATTCTAAAACCTTAATTCTAGCCTGATTTAGCCATTCCTTTACCACTTTTGACTTGTGTTTGGGGTCATTGTCCTGTTGGAACACCCAACTGTGCCCAAGATCCAACCTTTGGGCTGATGATTTTAGGTTGTCCTGATGAATTTGGAGGTAATCCTCCTTTTTCATTGTCTCATTTAAAGCACAAGTTCTATTGGCAGCAAAACAGGCCCAGAGCATAATACTACCACCACCATGCTTGACGGTTGGGATGGTGTTCCTGGGATTAAAGGCCTCACCTTTTCTCCTCCAAACACATTGCTAGGTATTGTGGCCAAACAGCTAAATTGTTGTTTCATCTGACATCACATGGACAAAGATAAGACCTTCTGGAGGAAAGTTCTGTGGTCAGATGAAACACAAATTGAGCTGTTTGGCCACAACACCCAGCAATATGTTTGGAGGAGAAAAGGTGAGGTCTTTAATCCCAGGAACACCATTCCCAGCGTCAAACATAGTGGTGGTAGTATTATGGTCTGGCCCTGTTCTGCTGCCAATGGAACTGGTGCTTTAAATAGGACAATGAAAAAAGAGGATTACCTCCAAATTCTTCTGGACAACCTAAAATCATCAACCCAGAGGTTGGGTCTTGGGGGCAGTTGGGTGTTCCAACAGGACAATGACCACTTTTGACATGTGTCAAAAGTGTTAAAGGCATGACTAAATCAGGCTAGAATTAAAGTTTTGGAATGGCCTTCCCAAAGTCCTGACTTAAACGTGTGAACAATCCTGAAGAAACAAGTCCATGTCAGAAAACCAACAAATTTAGCTGAACTGCACCAATTTTGTCAAGAGGGGTGGTCAAAAATTCAACCAGAAGCTTGTGGATGGCTACCAAAACCGCCTTACTGCAGTGAAACTTGCCAAGGGACATGTAACCAAATATTAATGTTGCTGTATGTATACTTTTGACCCAGCAGATTTGGTCACATTTTCAGTAGACTCATAATAAATTCATAAAAGAACCAAACTTCATGAATGTTTTTTGTAACCAAGTATGTGCTCCAAAAACTCTATGACAAAAGAATAAGAGTTGCAGAAAGTATTGGAAACTCAAGACAGCCATGACATTATATTCTTTACAAGTGTATGTAAACCTTTGATCGTGACTGTATATACTTTGAAGACCTCCTCAGTCCCACCTACACGTCTTCCTATGAGGAAGCAGTGACTGGGTAATCTGTGGCGGGTTCTCCTATTTATGGGGCTGAGGTTGCCGAGGTAGTTAAAAATCTCCTCGGTAGCAAGGCCCTGGGGGTGGATGAGATCCGATTAGGGCACGTCTGACCGGTAGGAGGCCAAGAGGAAGACCAAGGACTCGTTGGGGAGATTGTCTCCCGACTGGCCTGGGAACGCCTCGGGATCCCCCAGGAGGAGCTTGACGAAGTGGCTGTGGGAAAAAAAGTCTCTTTTTTTTTGCCAAATGTGGTCTCCATGTCAAAAAGTTTGGATGCCCCTGCTTTAGTAGATCAGGTCTTAAGTGTCCACTTTTTGTTTAATATAATGTGTGTTACCGCACAATTTCTACAAACCAGATCAGCGGAAGGAATTTGTTGGACAGATGTCACAATTGGATTATTGTCATTTAGATGCTAAACGTGGTGCTAAACCAAAAGTACAGTTGCTAATGTTTAATTTGTTGGCATTAAGCAAACACTAATAGCATGATGAGATCATAAAGCGAAGCAATAATTGTAGTTCAGGTGTAGGTGTAAATGTTAGAAACCCACCATAGCTGAGAACCAGCAGCATGAAGGGCTTGTTGCACAGTAGCCTCCAAATGGAACCCACGTAGGAATACTGCTCTGGGGGGATGCACCTAGCCTGAGCTTGAGCCTGTGTGGGAGGGAGCTCTGGTTTCTCCTGAAACACTTGAAGACACAGTGGAGCTTTTTTTTAATACCATTGGTTTAAAATGCCGATAGGTTGACAGTTAATATTTATTGAGGTGATGACTGAGGACCTAACAGATACAAAAATGTTCTTATTTCTACAAGAAAGTCAGAAAATTACCGGTAATGTAACACAATGATATGGACATTAATTGATATGTGTTTAGCCACACGTAAATTTCACATATTGCTTATCCAGTTGACTGTTACAGGGGGAGCTAGAGCCCATTCCAGCTGACTCAGGGTAAAAGGCAGACACACCCTGAACAGGTCAGCAGCCAGTCACAGGGAAATAAACAAATGAGACCTGTGGTTAGTTGTTGCAATCTTTCTCTGCCTGTCAAGGACTTTACTGCTATCTGAGGCTCGGCCCCTACTAGTGTTTCACAGTGTCAGAACATATCCCATCAAGTAGGTGGACAATTCCATCAATTATTGCAGAAGCTCTGGAGGAGCAGCGTTGCCTGAGGGGCACCACAGAGGTCCCACTGAATTATTCTGAATTAGCCGATGAATGGACTGTAATATTGCAGAAAGGGTAAACAGAAAATTGCTTGGTACACAAATTATGAACATGACCCTTTGCTTGTAGTTCTTTACATGACTTTGGAAATGATTGACTTTAACCTTAACTCACATGATGTGTACTCAATGCACCAGCCCTAACTAGGATTTTATCCTTTGTAGACTTACCAATGACCACAAGGATAAAGATAACAGTGGCCACTCCAGCGCTGATGTAGAACATGACTTTAATGTGGCGTGCCAGCTCATCCATATCGTCTACATTAGGCACAAGGATGGGCGGGATCAGAAACCCGATGGCAATGCCCATCTGCAGGGAAAAAAAAAAGTGCCAGGTTGAAAAACACAAACCTTCAAAGAGAGTATATCAGCATTTGTCACCAGAGGTGGGTAGAGTAGCCAGAAATTGTACTCAAGTACCGGTAAGAGTACTGTTACTTTAGAGATTTATTACTCAAGTAAAAGTAAGGAGTAGTCACCCAAATATTTACTTGAGTAAAAGTAAAAAGTATGTTGTGAAAAAACTACTCAAGTATTGAGTAACTGATGAGTAACCTGTTCGCTTAATGATGACAGAAACAAATAATGCACAAAAACATAAAAATAGCAATGAGCAAATTCAGAGCCAGGAATATTTCTTAAGCCAGTGGTTCTCAACCTTTTTTCAGTGATGTACCCCCTGTGAACATTTTTTTAATTCAAGTACCCCCTAATCATAGCAAAGCATTTTTGGTTGGAAAAAAAAGAGATAAAGAAGTAAATTACAGCACTATGTCATCAGTTTCTGATTTATTAAATTGTATAACAGTGCAAAATATTGCTCATTTGTTGTGGTCTTTCTTGAACTATTTGGAAAAAAAGATATAAAAATAACTAAAAACTTGTTGAAAAATAAACAAGTGATTCAATTATAAATAAAGATTTCTACACATAGAAGTAATCATCAACTTAAAGTGCCCTCTTTGGGGATTGTAATAGAGATCCATCTGGATTCATGAACTTAATTCTAAACATTTCTTCACAAAAAAAGAAATCCTTAACATCAATATTTATGGAACATGTCCACAAAAAATCTAGCTGTCAACACTGAATATTGCATTGTTGCATTTATTTTCACAGTTCTTTTTGACAGTCATTTTAAAAAAATCTCACGTACCCCTTGGCATACCTTCAAGTACCCCCAGGGGTACGCGTATCCCCATTTGAGAACCACTGTCTTAAGCAACTAAAACAATAATATATATTAAATAATAATATATTAACATAAAAAAATTAAGGCAAATTGAGCCACAATAACTTAACAGCACCATAGGCTCAGTAGGCAGAGATTACAAAGGAAAATAACAAGTTAGCCTTTACGCAAAACCATAAACTGATAGGTGTGGGCTGCACCTGGGAACACACTGTGCACTTATGAATAGTGTTTCTATGCATGCGTGAGTGTGTGTGTGACTGTGCGTGTGAGTGTGTGTGTCTCTGTCTGTCTATGAGGCTGCAGTGCGTTAATAAATGTCCCCACATGATGTACATTTGACAGCGATTCATAGCAGGGAAGCTAACATCAGCCTACGGTGACAGCCAAAATATTTACTAACGTTACTTACCGCGATGTGCTTCCTCAAATTTGACGTTGAGTTCATGTAAGCTTAAGCTTGTTAATCATGTGACGGCCTGGCTCTGTTTGATTGGTGAAACGGAGTCAAACGTCACCAGTGACTGCATTTGATTGGTGAAACGCAGGCATGCGATAGATCTTAATTTGAAGGTCTGTCTGACAAACCAAAACAAACAAAGCGTGCATTAACAGATCGATACAAATCAGTAGAGAGTAGCGAGCTGAATGTAGATAAATGGAGCGGAGTAAAAGTAGCGTTTCTTCTCTATAAATATACTCAAGTAAAAGTAAAAGTATGTTGCATTAAAACTACTCTTAGAAGTACAATTTATCCCAAAAGTTACTCAAGTAGATGTAACGGAGTAAATGTAGCACGTTAATACCCACCTCTGTTTGTCACATGCAAAATTATTGAACAAACGTATTGCTAAAATGAGCTCAAGTTTCATACTCATGTAGTATTTTACATCCTAGAGAACCAAGTGTAGCAAGTAAAGTGTCTCAGATATAATGGACTCCACAAGCATAGCCTTCCAATCAAATATGGTATAAAGGAAGTCACTTACCTTGTTCTTATGATGCAGTCAGAGGTAAACATGAAAATATTGAACATCATTGCAATAGAAAAACTGAATGATACAATTAAGAGACATTATTTTCATACAAACTTCCAGTAAGACAAAAAGTGAATATATTTCATTAATTTTCATCAAAATTCCAATACACCAAAGTTTGCTTTGGCACACAAACTTCTGTTTGATCTCTTTTGGTGAGTTCTTTTTTTGTCTCACCGGGAGTTTTTCCTCCTAAAATACTTCAGACGTGAGAACTACACAATGCAGAACACATGGATGTTACATTGTGTTATAGGATGAACACAAACACATGGCGTCATGGTGGGCATGTGTATGTCAATGACAATGCGGCTTTTCATGCTTCACAGCAGGCTGCCAGATTGAAGGGACACAACACAAACACGCATGACAATAACTGGTATGCAGTGTTTGGCCTAACAGGTGAATGCAGCCAAACATCAAGTTAGTTTTGACATATTTTGACACTTGACTATATAATACTCAAAATCAATGGAGTTTGTATATGAAGGTTTATCTAAAAATTGAAGTATAATTCCATTTTGAATTTGAACATCCTATATGAAACACTGGTTATATATTAAGATTAAGATTGAGATTAAAGTACCAATGATTGTCACACACACATGTGGTGAAATTTGTCCTCTGCATTTGTCCCATCCCCTTGGGGAGCAGTGGGCAGCAGCGGCGCCGCGCCCAGGAATCATTTTGGTGATTTAACCCCCAACTCCAACCCTTTGTTGCTGAGTGCCAAGAAGGGAGGTTATGGGTCCCATTTTTATAGTCTTTGGTATGACTCGGCTGGGATTTGAACTCCAACCTACCGATCTTTGATCGATCTTGTCTTGCACCACATAAATGAAGCTGTCAACATGACATGTTACATCTCACATTCTGTTTTATTTCACCCCTAAATTGGACTTGGGTCTTATTCAGCATAATCATAAATCAGACACGCTAAATGGACAGCACTCTCTATTTTGCTCATTTAAGAGATGCAGTCCTGTGCGTAGGAGCTTAATAGATCAGCTTTGCATGTGCTGTCAAGTTTGCATGTGTTATAAAACAGGCACATCTTTAGTAGATCAGGCCCTAAGTAAGAAAAGTTGGAATTAAGGTATGGCCCCTTTGACTGATTAGGAAATCAACTGCATAAATGATGGAAAAGGGAGTGTTGCGTTCCACGGCCCAAAAAAAAAAGCTTTCAGATAGGAAATACTGTTTGAAAAATAACACAATATTTATAAAAACAACTACAGTACAGTACTTTCTATGAAGTAATGTAATACGGTAATACTTATGTAACGCATTTACCTCTTCTAGGTGACTGAAGAGGATTTTAAAATCCTTTTCAGTCCGTTATGATTGGCCTCTTCTCATCCCATTAAATCCAACATGTACAACGAGCCAAGTTACCGAAGAAGAAAAGCTGGTTGATAAGGCTAAGATGGCGACGAGTAATGGCATTGAAAAAGTTTTTATTATGCTAAGTCTCGCAATCGATGTTGTGGAAAGTAAGAGCTGTGGCTTTTTATGCGATGTGCTGGCCTTGGAGTGTTAATAGACAGCAGCAGGAGCAGCAAGGACAGAGTCCGTGGGAAATTCACAATAGCTTAAGCCGAAGCGTGGGCGGAGGATCAAACCTTAGCAGGAGGACGATGTCGGCGGGAAGGCTGTGGAAGCTGGACTGCTGCTAAAGTTCTTGTTTTAAATTGGTTGGAAAATAAAGCTAAATGTCAATGCTTTTAGCAAGTCTTAGCAAGTTAGACCGGATGTTTTGGGGAGGATCTTACAGCGTTTACTATGGCATTTGCTAGCTACGCCTTCTAGCGGCTCGGAGGCTCATAACTTAAATAATGCTTGCAATTTAAATCACAACAAAAAGCCAAGTGACAGCTCGTATCTCAAAATACTCGTAAATGGAGGTACCCATGTACAACTCTCTTTCTCTCAAGCACACACTGACAAGTCTGACAGACAAAAATGTACACACCTGGTTTCCCAAAACACCAATGGAACAAGCAGTGGAAACCTCCTGCTGCCCAAACCACAGAGAGGCAAGTCTGGATGGAATTCCAAGGATGTAAACAGTACCCACTGAACACACAAACTGTCCGAAGAAGGTGACAGCGAATGTGTCTGGGTGAGCCGTGCTGGTTTTGATCCAAGCACCGATGCAATTAAAGGCAGAGCCCACCATGATCACTTCCCTGAGGCCTCGGTTCTCCAGCATCCATGTGACAGGCGCGATGAGAGGGATGTAGGTGAAGAAATAAATCATGGAGAGCCAGTCTAGGGACAAGCTGTCGATATCATAAAAGTGCTTAAAAATGTTTCCGATGATGCCGTACTGCAGCCACATCATGGCGTTGCTCATTGAGTAGATGCAAAAGAGGAAGAGCATGACCCAACGGCGCTTGTACAACTTGGTCTCCATAAGTGGGAAGATCTGTGAGGTGTCCTGAATGGAGGAGTTCGATATGAGGCTGGCATTTCCCAGGGAGAGTTGACCATTAAATCGTCCCAAATTGGTTCTGGCTTTTCTAGTCGGAGAGGATCCATCGTGGCTGTCCATCCAGTCAGAACAGAGCTCCTCCTGACTGCTCATGTTCCTCCCCTCCTTCTGTAATCAACTAAAGAGAAAAGCAAACAGTTCGCCTTGTGCATGTGAACAGAGTTGCCATTTACCTCATGAGCATTTCCCAAACAGCAGGTATAGTTCCTTGACTGCAAATTGTCCTTGCCGATTGCACAGGTAAATCTAGAGTGGGGTTTTCATGAGAAGCAAATCTCTCTAAAGTTACCTGTCAGGCACCGTTCATTATGTCAAAGCTCACCTGCCTGGCTCCCTGGATAACGCCTCTTTGATCACATGACTGTTTTTTACATGACTTTTAATTCAGATCTTTAAACTCCTCCTTTTAGATTGCATCAGAACATGCTATAAATGTTTTAGGACTTTTCTTTTGGGAGATCAGCTCAATGTTGTTGCTGATGTTAAGCACATGACGCACACACGAAGACTGATAACGAGTCATACAACAAATTCTTTGGAATATATACAAAGAAATAAGTTACGGGAAAGGTCAAAGACCAAAATATCTTAGTTAATGGTGTTTCTGTAATGTTGAGGGTTTACTGCAGTTTCTTCCATGTGCAGTAATGTTGACTGCAGTCATATTTTTGCGTACTCATGAGTACCAAAATATTATGCATTATATTTTACATGTGTCATTTTTTAAGGGAGCCAATATGAAAATATACCAGTTTGCAAAAAGATAAAATCACAAATTAGACATTCTGTAACAAGTGTAATGTAAAAAATTATTGTATATTGGTTGTTGTCAGCAAGCAAAAAGGCTAATATTGAGTAGTTTATAATTAGCTCATAATTCAGTTTTGTCTCTTTCAGGGCCGCTTTTTGGTGCAGTTTGGATGTAGCGCTGCCCCTCAGACTATAGCAATTGATTATTTTAGTAATCGAGTAAGATATCATACTTTATAGCCTCGATGCGTATTTCATGGAAAAAAATATTCTTCATTCTTTTGTTCTAATGAATGCAAATCATTAACATTGAAATGCTCTTTTGACATGTGTGAATTGGTAAAAATGAAAAATAATCGATTTTAGCGATTAATCGTTACAGCGCTTGCGTTGCCAGATTATATAAATTCTAACAACGAATCTTTCAACTAATTTTTTTAATCGTCGACTACACTTAACAACTAATACAAATAAAAACTATTTGATTTTTCATTCACTCTACCTAGTAATGAATTGCACTGAAAGCAGGCAGGCACGCAGCTACAGTATGCAGTTGCATACATGTGTAAAAACATTACTGCCAGAGTCTTAGTAGCCTGTTTAACATCCAAAGTAGGGATGGGTGACATCATGGCATGTCCAGCTACTCCCCGTTCTCCAGTGATAATGATACCTGTAAGAAATGTAGTTAATTTGTCGCCACGGAAGCCAGAATTAGTATGGAGGAGCAGATCCGCACTGTGTATGGACATGTTCTAGCACGCCAGCTAGCAAGTAGCCACCAGTGCCAGGATGCTACACTGCTTTGACATTGCATTCATTGCAGCTTGTTGCTCTCAAATCTGCATGACAGGGCTAGAATGTGTCAACAGAAAGAAAGAACCGCAGAGAAATTTTCATGGTTGATTACGACGTCTAAGTTTACTAATTGCAGCACTAAGTAGATGCTTAGAGGGCCCTATTTTTTAAACAAACCAGTCATTATAGTCCGCTGTTCAACTTTGTAAAGATACACCCCACCAGTCTCGTTCACCAGTTCAACAGCAGCACATTGGCCAATGCATCCTTTTTTAAATCCTTTCATTTGCGAAGAGCTCTACAAGACAGCCAGCGATGTTTACAAAGTCTAACTTCTAATTGTGACAAATGTAGATATTTGTTTGTTAAATCTCTTCTCTTGAACCACTGTTGGACTCATATGCCAGCCATTATTTTTGTTCTTATTTTATTTGGTTTAAAAAAAATTGTTGCAACTTGGACTTGCAAACTGCACCTTTACATAGATAAATAAATGCCGCACATCAGACGTCTCCCTTTAGTCTTGGGGTAAAATAAAAAATTGTATCTGCAAAATGGTTGTAATTACCGTTCATATGAATGATACCTCCCTATTTTGCAGTAGACCACTTTACCACAGAATATACCATCCTGCACAGCAGACATGGCATCTGTACTGCTCAAAAATGTTACAGTTGAAGGAAAAAAGATGTAATAAAATTCAATAACATAGCCAAGTGTATCAAACGTTTACCATGAATTGATTAACGTGGACCCCGACTTAAACAAGTTGAAAAACGTATTCGGGTGTTACCATTTAGTGGTCAATTGTACGGAATACTGTATGTACTGTAATGTGTAAACTGTACTGTTTTGTATAATGTATTATTTTCCTTTGCAATCTACTAATAAACATCTCAATCAATCAATCAATCAATTGGTGGTGTAAATGTATACTATTATGTGTATTATGCACATACAAACTCTCACATTCTATAGGCAATTTACATCTCCAATTGTTTTACATCTCCATATTTTTGACTGGTAAAACCGGAGTACACGGCGTACACCCAGGCAAGCAAATGAAAACATGTAAACTTTGCACAGAGATTTGAATCCAGATCTTCTGATTGTGAGGCAGCCATGCCATCATGCTGAACTATTTGTCTGTATTATGAAAAATGTTTCTATGGATACAGTATATTTCAGTTAATTAAGACAAATTATATGTGGGGAAAAGGAGATTGAATATACAATAGTATGTCATATTTTGTCCACAAATGAAGGCTTTACTCTGAGCAGGTGCCAAGTACTTTCTGCAGTTGGGTAAATCAAAGTCCATATGGCGGGAAATACCATGTAAAAGTCTGTCTTGTGACCTTTATCAGCCTGCTGTGTGATTGCCTGCCTTAGCAATAATAACACACACAGATAATGCTTAATTGTTCTGAGAATGAACTCTTGACTGACTTTAAAAAGCATGCATGACGAACATACCTCAGGTGTGTTACATCACATTTCTTTGCATACAGTAGATTGAGGTGACCCTCGAAAAAGGACTTGATTTGACTGACTTTGAAAGAACGGAAGGATGCATTTGGGTGAAATGGTTAGATAACAGTATTTTATCAAAATGGACCCTAATTTAGAAAGTATCTTGATGTGTTATTTTTCAAAAATAAATGATGATACATTCAAACAGATTAACTGTTTGGATGTACTTTTGTTCTGCTGACGTTAGTGTGATGTTCACAAGAACGTAAGGTATTTTATTTTGAAGTCCCGTTGCGAGACAGGAAGTACGCGGAGCAGCGTGGCTACTTGACTATGTACCGTATTTTCCGCACCATAAGGCGCCCCGTGTTATTAGCCGCACGTTTAATGAACGGCATATTTCAAAACTTTGTTTACCTATTAGCCGCCCCGTGCTATTAGCCGCACCTACGCTACGCTAAAGGGAATGTCAACAAAACAGTCAGATAGGTCAGTCAAACTTTAATAATATATTACAAACCAGCGTTCTAACAACTCTGTTCACTCCCAAAATGTAATGTGCAAATGTGCAATCACAAAAATAGTAACACTCAAAATAGTGCAGAGCAATAGCAACATCAATAACTCAACGTTGCTCATACGTTAGTGTCACACAACACACAAAATAAACATTTAAAGCTCACTTTCTGAAGTTATTACTCATCCACAAATCCCTCGAATTCTTCTTCTTCGGTGTGCTTCACTTGTTTTTTGACACCATCGATGATGTGGACGCGCATGCAGTCGTAGATCAACAGGAACGGCGCTGCGTGAAAAAAGTCACCCGGTGTCTTCGCGTAAACGTCTATCAACCACTCGCTCATCTTTTCTTCATCCATCCATCCCTTCGAGATAGCTTTTATGATGACGCCGGCTGGAAAGTTCTCTTTTGGCAAGGTCTTCCTTTTGAATATCACCGTGGGCGGAAGTTTCTGGCCGTTAGCATGGCAAGCTAGAACCACAGTAGGACGACTTCTCATTCCCTGTGGTGCGAATATTCACCGTACGTGCTCCCGTTGTATCCACAGTGCGGTTCACATGAATATCAAAAGTCAGTGGAACCTTGTACGCGTGTCTCTTAGTAGGAGACATTTTGTTGTCTTTACAGAAAAACAAATGAAATTAAATATCCGCGAGCTTCTTCTTCTACGGGGGCGGGTGCTCACCTTGGCGGTTGCTTACAGTAGAAGAAGAAGCGCTTCCTCTTCTATGGGGGCGGTTGCTTACCGTAGAAGAAGAAGCGCTTCCTCTTTTACGGGGAAAAAAGATGGCGACTGTTTACCGTAGTTGCGAGACCTAAACCTTATGAAAATAAATATGAATATTAATCCATATATAAGGCGCACCGGGTTATTAGCCGCACTGTCTGCTTTTGACAAAAATTGTGGTTTTTAGGTGCGGCTTATGGTGCGGAAAATACGGTATGTATGCCAGTTATGAGATGCCGCCGATGCGCGATTATTAAAAGTTACGAGTTCAAGGAACCAACTCTCATTATTTCTGCAGTCACCAAATGCAAGAACATTACATTGACGATGAGGATAAAGATGAGGACAGTGCAAGTAAGACAACTGTTTCTCTCCGAGGAGAGGAGGGAAAGCGGCAAAACTAGTTAGCCCACAGCAGAAGCTAAGCTAATCAAAACAGCTAATCGGAGCAAGGCAAGAAACGTGACGCACCGGCAAGCATGGCTGGACACACTTCTCCGCTTCCACTGTTTGATACGGAGACCGAACCTGGTTCCGTTGGCCCTCGCTGGACTAAATGGCTGCAAAGGTTTGAAAACTACACCATAGCAATGAATATTAATGGCGACGCAAGATTGAAAGCACTGTTACTGCACGTTGCCGGAGAGAGTGCATGATATTTACGACAAACTCGCAGCTGATGGAGACAAATATGCCGATGTAAAACAGAAATTATCAGCATATTTCACACCCAAGAAAAACGTCCAGTACCAAGTGTATCTCTTCAGAAAATCGGTGCAAGAGCCTGGAGAAAACCTGGACACCTTTCACACCAGACTGAGGATGTTAGCAAAAAACTGTGAGTTTGCAGACATTAATGCAGAGATCAAAACACAAATAATACAAAGCTGCACATCATCAAGACTGCGCAGAAAAGCACTAAGAGAACCTGAGCAGACCCTAGAAGACATTCTGAACCATGGGCGCACCTGTGAAATGTCTGAAATGCAAGCATCAGGCATGGAAAGTGGCAATGCAGCAACAGTAAACAAAGTGTATCACAAAACTACACATAGAACCCCAAATAAAAGCACCTGGTCAATAAAGAAGCAACCCAACAACCGCTGCAGAAACTGTGGAGGTAACTACCCTCATGAAAATGAATGCCCAGCCAAGGACAAACAATGCAGAGCATGTGGCAAACTAAATCATTTTGCACAACAATGCCGATCAAAAGCTAAGGAGATCAACTACAAACAGCCACACAGGAAAACTCAACAAACATCTAAAAATGTGCATCAGATGACTGACAGTGCCTCAGGTGAGAAAACAGGACACACATCTAGCAGCGATGAAGCTTATGTTTATGTAGTTAATGCTGCTAAACCTGCAAAGCTTCCACAAACCAAGGTCACAATGAATGACACCCAGATACATGTCCTACTTGACTCCGGGGCTACAGTCAACTACATAAGTGAAGCCACTTATAACGAACTGATGCCACATCCCACACTATACCCAACCGATGTTAAGATCTACCCATACCGATCAACAAAATCTCTTCCAGTGTGTGGTGAGTTTGAATGCTGTGTGGAAAAATACAACAAAAAAGCAACATGCACAGTCTTTGTTATCAAAGGTGATGGATTTAACATCTTGAGCTATGAAACATCCAAAGACTTAGGACTGATCCACATTGTTACAACAGTAACAGGCCAAATACCACGCTCAGTAGCAGGTGAGTTGGTCGAAAACCACCCAGAGCTATTCAAAGGGATCGACAAACTCCAAAACTTCCAAGTAAAACTGCACATAAATACTGACATTAAGCCTACCTGTCAACCTCACAGACGCGTTCCCTTTCACCTACGTCAGAAAGTGGAGGATGAACTTCACAAGCTTGAAGCAGACAATATCATTGAAGAAATCACTGGACCGACACCGTGGGTTTCACCCATAGTGACACCTCCCAAACCAAAAGATCCCGACAAAGTAAGGCTTTGTGTCGACATGAGACAAGCAAACACAGCCATTGAAAGAGAACGTCATATCACTCCGACCATTGATGATGTGATTCATGAGTTAAATGGTGCAACTGTGTTCTCCAAACTGGATCTTAGAGCTGGATACCATCAACTGGAGCTACACCCGGACAGCCGATACATAACAACGTTCACTACTCATCTTGGCCTGAGACGGTACAAACGCCTAAGTTTTGGCATTTCCTCTGCAGCAGAAGTGTTTCAAAATGCAATTCAACAGTCCTTACAAGGACTACAAGGAGTCAAAAACCTCAGTGATGACATCATTGTGTTTGGCACAAACCAAACAGAACATGACAATAACCTTCGGGCCCTATTTACAAGACTCAAAGAGACTGGGCTCACTTTGAATCGTGAAAAATGTGAATTCAACAAGAGAAGACTGGAATTTTTTGGTTTCATCTTTTCCGCAGACGGTGTCTCAGCTGATCCAAAAAAGGTCGCAGCTGTTCAACATGCCCCTGACCCTACAACGCCTGCTGACATCAAAAGCCTGCTAGGTATGGCTAACTACTGCTCCAGATTCATTAAAGACTTTTCATCCATCTCAGAGCCACTGCGCAACCTGACCAGGAAAGACACACCGTGGACATGGGCACAAGCACAGCGGGAAGCATTACAGGCACTCAAAGACAATCTTACCAGTGACACCACGATGTCATACTTCTATCCTAACAGACAAACTGAACTGATCGTGGATGCTAGTCCAGTGGGATTAGGTGCGATCTTGTGTCAACATGATGAAAAAGGGATGAAGCATATCAGCATATGCAAGTCGATCTCTCAGCGATGTGGAAAGGAGATACTCGCAAACTGAAAAGGAAGGGCTTGCCATTGTGTGGAGCTGTGAGCACTTCCACTTATACATTTATGGACATCCTTTCACACTTGTGACTGATCACAAAGCACTTGAAATCATATGGAATAACCCAAGGTCAAAATCACCTGCCCGAATCGAGAGGTGGGGACTCAGGCTTCAACCTTACAACTTCAAAATCGAATACAGAAACGGTGCCGACAACCCAGCTGATTTCATGTCTCGTCACCCCCTGCCATCATCAACCAGCGAAAGCACTCGTGCAGGTAAAGTAGAAGAAGAGTATGTGAATTTCTTTGCACATCACTCCACACCGACAGCCATGACACTGCAAGAGATAAAAACAGAGACTCTGAAAGACCCCATTCTACAGGAAGTCATAAGCCATATCAGGAATAACACTTGGCATCTAACTGACAAGTCACAATACGCTGACACATTAAAGCAGTTTAAACATGTTCGGAATGAGCTAACAACAACGCATACATCAGACATCCTACTGAGAGACACTAGGATTGTTGTTCCGGCTGTCTTGCAGGACAGAGCAATACAACTTGCCCATGAAGGACACCAGGGCATCGTCAAGACCAAAGCACTACTCAGAACTAAATTATGGTTTCCAGACATTGATCGCAAAGCGAAAGCAGCAGTTTGTAACTGTCTGGCATGTCAAGCTACTACACCAGTCACCCACAACGAGCCATTAAAAATGTCACCCCTACCTGAAGCACCATGGCACAGTGTGAGTGCAGACTTTTATGGACCACTTCCCACTGGAGAATATCTCCTCGTTATTGTAGATGATTACTCCAGATACCCGATTGTTGAAAGCGTGAGATCAACATCAGCTAACACAGTCATTCCATTAATGGACAAAGTGTTCTCTATGTTTGGCATTCCCAGGGTTGTAAAGACTGATAATGGCCCACCATTTAACAGTAACTCTTTCCCACAGTTTGCAGACTACCTAGGTTTTCACCATCACAGAACAACACCCCTTTGGCCTCAAGCGAACGCCACAGCTGAAAGATTCATGCGAACCCTAGGCAAAGCTCTGCGTGTGGCTCAAACACAAGGTATTCCTTGGAAACAACAACTTAACATCTTTCTACGTGAATATCGATCTACGCCTCATAGCACTACAGAGTGTTCACCAGCTGAACTTTTGTTTCAACGCAAAATGTACACAAAAGTTCCTTCTTTCAGTAACGCTGCTAAACACAGTTCAGATGCTGACGTGAGAACAAGAGACAGCAATGCAAGGTCCAAAATGAAAACCGCTGCAGATGCTAAACGTCATGCAAAACCTCATTCACTCATTCCCGGCGACACTGTACTACACCGCCAGCCCAAGCACAACAAACTGTCAACACCTTACAACATCAAACCTTACAAAGTGACCAACGTGAAGGGCTCTATGGTCACAGCCTCCAGGAATGGACACTCTATTGTCAGGAATGCATCCTTCTTCAAAAGGATCACACCTGAACTTGAAAAGGTCTCTACACAGCACTAGGACAGCACTTTATCTACTGCTGTATCCCGGTAACCATCAAGAGACAATAAACGTCCACCTACTTATTTAAAGGACTACGCTGACTAGAATCTGATCGCTCATTGAGTCGGTGTAATAATTATTGGTCATGTGAGCAATGTTTTGATTTTGTGTTTAACTATAAGAGTGACAATTTACGTTAAATACTACATTGACCATTTACTATTTACATTTACTATTTTTTCAAGTAAGCACAATGTTCAGTAAAAATAACTTTAATGTTCACAGATGACACTTTCTTTGAATACAGGCTGTCGTATTTGCATATGAGTGCCATTTGATAAAATCTAAAGGCACGCTTCTTTTATTTAAAAAAAATAAAAAATAAAAAAGGGCAAATGTGATGTTCACAAGAACATCACATTTTATTTTGAAGTCCCGTTGCGAGACAGGAAGACGTACGCGGAGCAGCGTGGCACCTTGACTATGTATGTATGCCAGTTATGAGATGCCGCCGATGCGCGATTATTAAAAGTTACGAGTTCAAGGAACCAACTCTCATTATTTCTGCAGTCACCAAATGCAAGAACATTACAGTTAGTTCTAGGATAATTAAATAAAGTGTAGATTCTGCCTACGTGTTGGCTAACAAGTGACATAAATAATGTGGCCATGCTCACTATTCTCCAAGCCAGCTAGCAAAGTCAATAGGTTTAGCTTCAAGTTTGAAGCGTCGTTTTTCGAGAATAAGGCGTATTTTTATTGCTCGCTCCTTTTCTAGACCTCCGCCATAACAAGCCAGATAAACGGCACAAGAAGACAAACTATACACGACACTTTTTCGCTAGTCCTATATTCTTGTTTAACTTCTTTTTTCTCCAGCTTGTTCAACAACAACCGGTTCAGCTTTCCCAAAGTCATATAAGTGACGACTAATGCTCTTCTGAGCTGTATCAACAACCCAATCCAGCTAGAGTCTTAAAAAGTTGGACGAAAACATTCATAACGTTTTTCTTAAAGTTTTACAGTTAGCCTACCTGATGCTCCGGTATGTTTTCAATGACCCTAATACATACAGTAAATTATTACGCCAACTCGGCACAAGATGGCGACCTTGTGCAAACATGAACACGTCATTTCCCAATTGGACGCCAACTTGAGAAAAATACTGTAATATACTGTATTCCACTTTGCAATATACTACAACAAAATGTCATTATAATTGTAAAACAAAAACGGCGATTTAGACATTACAATCTTAATTATCTTCAAAGTCATTGAATTTTTGATGGGGGTAAAATATTTAGGTTTCTTTTTTTAATTTACTTTATTGGTTCAAATTTCTCAAAAAACGTCATTTCTAAACAAAAATATCAAGCATGAAATTCCTTTTTTATTCATTTTGAACTTTTAAAGGCCTTTAGGTCAGAGACAATCATTGGTACTTTAAAGGCCTACTGAAACCCACTACTACCGACCACGCAGTCTGATAGTTTATATATCAATGATGAAATCTTAACATTATAACACATGCCAATACGGCCGGGTTAACTTATAAAGTGACATTTTAAATTTGCCGCTAAACTTCCGGTTCGAAACGCCTCTGCGGATGACGTATGCGCGTGACGTAGCCCGGCGAACACGGGTATGCCTTCCACATTGAAGCCGATACGAAAAAGCTCTGTTTTCATTTCATAATTCCACAGTATTCTGGACATCTGTGTTCGTGAATCTGTTTCAATCATGTTCATTGCATTATGGAGAAGGAAGCCAAGCAAGCAAAGAAGAAAGTTGTCGGTGCGAAATGGACGTATTTTTCGAACGTAGTCAGCCACAACAGTACACAGCCGGCGCTTCTTTGTTTACATTCCCGAAAGATGCAGTCAAGATGGAAGAACTCGGATAACAGAGACTCTAACCAGGAGGACTTTTGATTTGGATACACAGACGCCTGTAGAGAACTGGGACAACACAGACTCTTACCAGGATTACTTTGATTTGGATGACAAAGACGCAGACGTGCTACTGTGAGTATGCAGCTTTGGCTTTTTTTTGCGTATGTACGTAACTTTTTTTAAATATATAAGCTTTATGAACCTTGGGTTAGGTGAACGGTCTTTTGGGCTGAGTGATTGTGTGTGTTGATCATGTGTTTGAATTGTATTGGCGTGTTCTATGGAGCTAGGAGCTAGCAGAGGAGCTAGGAGCTAGCATAACACGTACCGTACCGTACGTGCGCGTCACGTACGTAACTTTTTAAAAATATATAAGCTTTATGAACCTTGGGTTAGGTGAACGGTCTTTTGGGCTGAGTGATTGTGTGTGTTGATCAGGTGTTTGAATTGTATTGGCGTGTTCTATGGAGCTAGGAGCTAGCAGAGGAGCTAGGAGCTAGCATAACAAACACGCAGGTGTTATTATGCAGGATTAATTTGTGGCATATTAAATATAAGCCTGGTTGTGTTGTGGCTAATAGAGTATATATATGTCTTGTGTTTATTTACTGTTGTAGTCATTCCCAGCTGAATATCAGGTACCGTGAGTATGCAGCCTTGGCTGCTAAACATTCGATAACTTGACCGTATGTGCGCGTCACGTACGTAACTTTTTAAAAATATATAAGCTTTATGAACCTTGGGTTAGGTAAACTGTCTTTTGGGCTGAGTGATTGTGTGTGTTGATCAGGTGTTTGAATTGTATTGGCGTGTTCTATGGAGCTAGGAGCTAGCAGAGGAGCTAGGAGCTAGCATAACAAACACGCAGGTGTTTTTATGCAGGATTAATTTGTGGCATATTAAATATAAGCCTGGTTGTGTTGTGGCTAATAGAGTATATATATGTCTTGTGTTTATTTACTGTTGTAGTCATTCCCAGCTGAATATCAGGTCACCCTCGGGTCTCACAGCATCTTCCCTATCTGAATAGCTTCAACTCCCCACTAGTCCTTCACTTGCACTTTACTCATCCACAAATCTTTCATCCTCGCTCAAATTAATGGGGAAATTGTCGCTTTCTCGGTCCGAATCTCTCTCACTTCATGCGGCCATCATTGTAAACAATAGGGAACTTTGCATATATGTTCAACTGACTACGTCACGCTACTTCCGGTAGGTGCAAGCCTTTTTTTTATCAGATACCAAAAGTTGCAATCTTTATCGTCGTTGTTCTATACTAAATCCTTTCAGCAAAAATATGGCAATATCGCGAAATGATCAAGTATGACACATAGAATAGATCTGCTATCCCCGTTTAAATAAAAAAAATTCATTTCAGTAGGCCTTTAACTTTAATCATGTCAAAGGTTGCTTTTCCTTAGCCCATTGTAAACGTATTGTTGTCTGTGTAGATGTTAATGACAGCTATTATGTATTTGAATCTCATTTCCTTTAGGCGGTTTCTTACAGTTTAGTCACAGACAGTGACTCCAGTTTCCTCCCATTTGTTCTTTATTTGCTTGAAGTTTTCTGTCTTGATGCTTTGATACGTTTCTTGGTCTACCGGGATGCTTGCCTCATAAAAACTTCCCACTTTGTTTGTACTTGGTCCAGACTTTAGACACAGCTGCTTGTGAACAATCAACATCTTTTGCAAAATGGTGTGATGGTTTGCCCTCTTGAAAAAGTTTGATAATCCTCTCTTTTGTTTCAATTGACATCTCTCGTTTTGGAGCCATGATTCATGTCAATCCACCTGGTGCAACAGCTCTCCAAGGTGGAACACTCCTTTTTAACTGCAGACTAATGAACAGCTTTGGAAATGAAAATTTACAGGGTGAATCCGTAATTCTTTCTTCAGAATTGAGTGAGTTCATAATTTTGTCATTCTGCTTGATCAACAAATGAAACTGTTACTGACCACCTCTATATTCTTGAGTTATTGTATTGTTTCTTAAAGCCAGAAAGATGCCATTCAAACTGATTATAATTTTGTTTCATGTCTGTTATCTGATTTTTTTCAACAAAACTAAACAACTGATTGAACATCTTGCAAGTCTGGTGATTCCATATTTTTTTCCAGGGGTTGTATCGTATGTGTGGTGTGCAAGCACAATTACTTTATACCGATAATGACCTGGATGAATGAGAATATTCAAAGACCCAACTCTTAATATTGTTTTCATTGGACAGCAACATCATACGTATATTTGGAAAGGTATCTTAGAAAAATGTGAGCACACCTTTCACTTCAATTATAAATGACAAGAGAATCCACAATCCCTAAAAACATCATGCCTCTTTTTTGATTCAACAAAAAAATTACCACAATTTGTAATACAATCGGTATTCAAGTGAAATTCTGCAACATAAATACAATACTGTGGTATTTCGGTTCCGTTCCAGATGAGCAGGTACATGCATGCCAAGGTAAAACTATACTGTAAATATGTGATGTACCACAACCTAGCCTGATTGTTTGAAATAAACTAAAACCATGAACCATAAACTAGAATGAAATAGGATAATTGATTTGCCATTTTGAGGGTAACTTAAATGTTAAATGTATTCCATTGCATCTCCTGTTACTTTTTTCCAGTTTTGTGGTGTTATACTTTCTGTTTTGCGTGTGCGTTCATTCTGTGTGAGCTTGATGCAAGACAGTTTTTCTTACCTGTTGCCTCTATGTCTGCTTCTTGCCTTTGTAAACAATAACTAAAACAACAAAAATATACTGTATATTTGTGCTTGTAAAAATATTGATCAAATTAGTAGAATGAGCATTATTATAATGAACATATAGTGACTCCACTTGGTATGGTTAATGTCGATTTTTGTATCAATCTGCCCACCGGTTTACAATCAAGACAGCTACAGTAGTTAAGCGCTTAGCATGGCTTATTGCAGTGATTCTCAAACTGTTGATTAAAGTACAGTGTTTTATTTTCCTATATTCAAACACAATGTTACTGTTTAAACTGTGTGTCATGTTACAGTGGCCAAAAATATAAATATACTTGTTAAATAAAACCTCTGCCTAGTTTTTTATTGAATACTTAGGCCTACTGCGCTACTGTATTTTTGTTGTTGGTAATCATGGTGGTACATGGAGAGCCAAGTGTTTTCTGAGTTGGTACATGGTGAAAAGTTTGAGAACCACTGGCTTACTGTATCCCCCTACGCTGTGTAGTGTTGCATGTTTAGCTATTCCTCACCCTCCAGTGATTCAGTACTTGAAAGAAACATGCTTTATTTGCCGCCACCGAGGCCAGGATTAGTAATTAGTGACTAGCTCGCTAGCGAGGACGCTACAGTGCGTTGAGGACACGGCCGTTCGCATGTCCCTGTCAAATTTGCAGCACACAGAATGTGTCATCAACATGCATTATCACGATATAACGATTGTATTAAAATCTCTATCGTATGCCAATTCTATATCCTTTATATATTGTACATATCGTACAACTCTATGGAACTTTTATTATGAACTGTGGAACGTAAAAGGACCTTCCCTAAAGTGTTCATTCACAGATGAATGCAAATACTTGTCCAAATTGTTTTGGTAAAATCAAGATTAAAAATTAAGGGAAACTAAGAGCCTGTCTCACACACACACACACACACACACACACACACACACACACACACACACACACACACACACACACACACACACAAAACTGTACACACACTATTAATGATGTTGTAGGTCACACCTGGTTTCCCAGAACGCCAATGGAACAAGCAGTGGAAACCTCCCGCTGCCCAAACCACAGAGAGGCAAGTCTGGATGGAATTCCAAGGATGTAAGCATTACCCACTGAACACACAAACTGTCCGAAGAAGGTGACAGCGAACGAGCTGGGGTGAGCCGTGCTAGTTTTGATCCAAGCTCCGATGGAATTTAAAGCTGAGCCCACAATGATGACTTCCTTGAGGCCTCGGTTGTCCAGCATCCAGATGGCGGGAAGGAAAAGAAGGATGTAGGTGAAGAAATAAATCATAGAGAGCCAGTCCAGTGACAAAGTGCCGATATCATAAAAGCGTTTAAAAATGTTGCCGATGATGCCGTACTGCAGCCACATCATGCTGTTGCTCATTGAGTAGATGCAAAAGAGGAAGAGCATGATCCAACGGCGCTTGTACAACTTGGTCTCCATTTGTGGCTTCTCCCAGAGTAAAGTGGTCTCGCAAACTGGTTCTGGATTTTCTAGTCGGAGATCATCTATCCATCTGCTCATACTGCCTGTCTGTGCTTTCAAACTTCTGACTAGGAAGAGCAAACAGTTCTAAGTATTTATGTAAACAAAGTCGTCATTAACTGGCTTGCTCCAGCACTTACACTGCAGCACTGACATTAATTATGTAATCACCAGACTTGGAGGAGGGGGTTAAGAGGGAGGAGTATATTTATAGCTGGAATTCACTGAAATTAAAGTATGTCTTATATATATATATATATATATATATATATATATATATATATATATATATATATATATATATATATATATATATATATATATATATATATATATATATATATATATTACAGTAAACAGTAATGAAAACACAGTTGTTCCACTAACTGTACTGTACTTGCTGCTTACTAAAAAAACCAAAAAACACTTACCTTTCACTATTTGAGTAGCTTTTGTTCTGCCATTTGAGTACTGGCGAGCGATCTCTGAATCCGGGAACATATCCTTCACGAATTTGTTGAAAACATCCGCAAATGAGAACGGAATGTTGCTTGCAAGGTGGCCCATAATACTGCGTTGCCGCATTTATGCCACATCAATGTGGAATGCGCTCCCTACAGGTATAAAAGAAAGGGCATCTCTATCCTCCTTCAAAACCGCAGCAAAAGTTCACCTCAAATGTAGATACTTTTTCTTATGCCTTCTGATCTCTCTCTCTCTCTCTCTCTCTCTCTCTCTCTCTCTCTCTCTCTCTCTCTCTCTCTCTCTCTCTCTCTCTCTCTCTCTCTCTCTCTCTCTCTCTCTCTCTCTCTCTCTCTCTCTCTCTCTCTCTTACTTGCTGTCCATATCCTACCAAGTCAGACCTACACTGTTCAAATGTCATCCATTTCTCTGTTCTCAATTGTTGATGTCTGATGATAACAACCAAACCTAACCCTAACCTAACCCCCCCACACCCCGGATTGTAAATAATTCAATGTGATGACTGTATTATGATGATAGTATATATCTGATAGTATATATCTGTATCATGAATCAATTTAAGTGGACCCCGACTTAAACAAGTTGAAAAACTTATTCGGGTGTTACCATTTAGTGGTCAATTGTACGGAATATGTACTTCACTGTGCAACCTACTAATAAAAGTTATAGATAATACCTATGGATAACGGAGACATATATAATAGTCTCCTTTTCAGGTGAGAGACGACGCTTTAAGGCATGCCCCCAATATAGTTGTCCGGCCGGAAATCGGGAGATTTTCGGGAGAGGCACTGAAATTCGGGAGTCTCCCGGAAAATTCGGGAGGGTTGGCAAGTATGCCTATATGTATTTAACATGTTGGTGAGTTGGTTCTGACATAAGAGTTGTGTGGGTTTGGTTACCAAAATACTGCACGTGCGTGGACAAACATTGCATAGTTTTCGTTTTTGCCATAAACAACTGGGTTATATTTGACAAAAGGGCAAAAAACACAACAAAAAAATAAATACAAATTGACAGATAGCTTTGAAGTTGACCAAGAGATTTAAACGTTGAAATTAAAACAAAATAAATGATATATATGACTTATTTTTAAGGTTTTTATGTCTGAAACCCTTTTGGGTCCCTGGGACCTATAACATTCACTGCATTTGGGGGATCCCCAAGGGTTAAGAAACACAAAAAGAAATCAAGAAAATCAATTGTGGGAGTCAGCAACAGGTTCATTATAGATCAAGCAGAGTGAAAACAATATGGAATCACTCAACGCCGAGGAAAATATAGAATCATAAAAAACAAACAAACAAGAAAACAGTACAACACACCACTATTTTTTGCACCATCTCTGATTTTTATAACAGCTTGCAGTCTCTGAGGCATGGACTTAACAAGTTACAAACCGTACTCTTTATCAATCTTGCTCCAAATTTTCTCCGGTTGCTGTCGCTAGATCAGCTTTGCAGGTTGGAGTCTTGTTCATTGACCGATTTCACCAATTTTCATCACATATTTTCAGTTGGATTGAGATCCGGACTATTTGCAGGCCATTACATGACTAATCTTTCTTTAAGGGAACATTTTTACAGTTTTGCTCTATGGCAAGATGCATTCTCATCTTGAAAAATGATGTCATTATACCCAAACATCCTTTCAATTTATGGAATAAGAAAAGTGTCCAAAATGTCAATATAAACTTGTGGATTTATTGAAGATGTAATGACAGCCATCTCCCCGGTGCAATGCAGCCCCATATCATCAATGACTGTGGAAATGTGCATGTTTTCTTCTGGCAGTCGTCTTCATAAAGCTCAATGAAATGGCACTTAACAAAAGTTCTAGGATCATCACCTTGTCTAATGCAGATTCATGATTAATCACTCACTGAATATGACTTTCATCCAGTCATCTAGAGTCCATGATTGCTTTTCCATAGCCCAATGTAAACTTTTTTTTTCTGTTTAGATGTTAATGACAGCTTTCGTTTAGCTTTTCTGTATTCTTTTCTAAATTTCCTACAGGTGGTTTCTTACAGTTCGGTCACATAGGGTGACTCCGGTCTCCTCCCAGTTCTTCTTAATTTGTTTTGCTGTGCATCTTCTGTTTTCAAGACATTTTGCGTGATGTTTTCTGTCTTGACACATTGATGTTTCCCATGGTCTAAGACAGTGGTTCTTAACCTGGGTTCGATCGAACCCTAGGGGTTCGGAGAATCGGGCTCAGGGGTTCGGCGGGGGTCAAAACACACCCGACTCATCGTGTGAATAAAAACTTCTCCCTATCGGTGTATTACGTATACGGCAACAGCAGAAGTCAGACTGATATTTGCAGGTGTGTAATTTGTTGTGAGTTTATGTACTGTGTTGGTTTTGTTCTTTGAACAAGGTGATGTTCAAGCACGGTTCATTTTGTGCACCAGTAATAAAACATGGTAACACTTTAGTATGGGGAACATATTCACCATTAATTAGTTGCTTATTAACTTGCAAATTAGTAACATATTGGCTCTTAACTAGTCATTATTAAGTACTTTTTAATGCCTTATTCAGCATGGCCTTATTATAACCCTAACCCTCTAACCCTGGCCCTAACCCTCTTGTCATGTCTGTTGGATCATGTTTAGTTTTGTTTAGTTATGTTTGGTTTTTGGACTCTTTAGTTTCTGTTTACGCTCCATTGTTTTTGTTTCCATGACTACTCATTGGTTTCACCTGTCATGCATTTGGACTCACGCACCAGACTCATTTGGACACACGCACCTGTTGTAATCATTTCACTATTATTTAAGCTTTCAGTTGCCAGGCAGTCTGTCTGGTGACATTATCTTACCCCTGACATTCTGGATTTGCTCTGTGCTGACTTATTTCATGCTTGTATTCCATGCCATAGTTTTCATGCTTTTCACGTCACAGTAAGTGTAGTTTTTCTTGTCCATAGTTTCTGTCTAAGTGTTAGTTTTGTTTGTAGCCAAGTTTTTCTCCGCCTTGTGCGCGCCTTTTGTTTGTACCTTTTTTTTGTAGTTAATAGTCAAATTAAATATGTATCTACCTTCACGCCATGTCCAGTCCAACTTTACTTGCATCTCGGGAAAACGAACATCCCATAGTCCACGTATTGTCGGAATGTTGCCAGCTTTAAAAAGTTTTCCAGCAAGAAAGTTGGACGAGGGAGCGTGGGATGTCCTCCGCGCCATGGAGGCAGAAACGCTGCGCTATTCCTCCGTGGAGCGCAGGGACCTAGCCAACGTCGCCCCAGCGCCGGAAGCGCCGCCCAAGACGGGGGACGTCGGGGGAGAGCTTCCGCAAGTGGACAGCATGCGCCGCTCCCGCAGGCTCCTCCCCTTCCGGGCGGAAACAGGCTGCTGCCAGCACCGCTGCTCCAGGATGACGTCACGCCGTCGTCAGAGGATGACATCACAAACCAAGATTTTTTTTTCCTCAAATCTCTTTTTTTTCAACCGCTCCCAACCAAAGACTCCATGTCCATAACGAAACATTACCAAGATATGTTTTTAGAAATCAGGTCTAGTCAGTCACAGCCATCCCAATTTCATGCCCCGCCCCCCAAGACTCAAGCCACGCCCATGTCACAACATGTTTCTTTTTTTTACCCACTAAAACCCAGGGGGGGGGGAAAAGAAATACCTTTTGGACAATTTAAAGGGGAGGATTCTGCCCCCCTCCTGACCTCCCTCCACCCACCCCAAAAAATGGTTCCAGACCACGGGGAGCGCGTCTGGTATCCGCTCCTTGAGGGGAGGGCTAGGGCTGGTAACTATTCAGGTGGGATGGCTCCGCATCGTCATGCCAAGCCACAGCCTCTAGCACGGCCGCCACCACCAGTTCTTCGGCCTGCCAAGCCACAGCCTCCAGCCCGACCGCCGCCACCGGTCTTTCGGCCTGCTAAGCTGCAACCTCCGGTTCGGCCGCCGCCACCGGTCTTTCGGGCTGCCAGGCCGCAACCCCCGGCTAGGCCACCTCCATCAGCACCAAGGCTAGCACTTGTAGCTGCACCACGGCTAGCACCACGGCTAGCTGCTCCAAGGCTAGCACCTGTCGCTGCACCACGGCTAGCACCTCGACCCGCACCACGGCTAGCACCACGGCTAGCTCCACGGCTAGCACCTGCGCCAAGGCTAGCACCAGTGCCAAGGCTAGCACCAGCACTAAGGCTAGCACCTACGCCACGGCTAGCTCCACGCCCTGCTCCAAGGCTAGCAACATGCCTAGCCGCACCATGCCAAGTTCCTCCAGTAGCAGCTCCACGCCAAGTGCCACCAGTCGCAGCTCCACGACGCCAAGTACCGCCAGTCGCAGCTCCACGATGCCAAGTGCCGCCAGTCGCAGCTCCACGACGCCAAGACCCAAGCCAAGACCCGCCATGCCAAGACCCGCCATGCCACGACCCGCCGTCTGACGCACCACGCCAAACTTCGCCGCCTGCCACGATGACGCGCCCGCCTCCTCCTCCTCCTCGTCCTCGTTAATTTAGAATTTC
>NC_084733.1:50431870-50436870 GCF_033978785.1 Entelurus aequoreus
TCTCGTGGCCACGAGAAAGTATCTCGTGGCCACGAGAAACTTTCTCGTGGCCACGAGAAACTTTTTATTAAAAAAAAATAATAATAATAATAATATATTTTTTTTTTTTTTTTTTTTTTTATAAAAAGTTTCTCGTGGCCACGAGAAAGCATTGGATGCGTGCTGATGGTTTAGTGTGTGTTAAAATGGCAGTTTAGGAGTTAATATGGCTGTATTTCCAATTAGGACTTTCCCCCATGTGTGTTGTGGCAAAATGTGAATGCTTGATTAGTAGGTGTGAGACAAACACTTTATCTTCCTGGTTATTGTAACGCTACGTGTTTGACATTATTTAAGACGTTATCATGCCCGGGAAAGGACAGTTTTCCTCTTCTGTGGCTGTGGGGGGTGGGCGTGGCTTGCGGACCTGCAGTGAAGCGGAGTGTGTCAGTTAGTCCGATGTTGATGTCATCAAACTTCTTTCTTGCTTGGAAGATACACACACAATTGTAACTGTTATTTCTTCCTGCAAATAATAAATATGTACAACGTGTTTGGATGTATTCATTTATGTAAAATTGTCATTAAATGTAATATTGCCTGACAAAAAGTGATACGACGTACGTAATATTTTGATATTTACACATCGCATATTTACACACGCGCATCTGACTAGAATACCCTTATGTGCATTACATATATCAACATCAACTACCTACTGTACTGTTTACTTGTTGACATACCCTTTTTAGAACAAATATCTACCCACATAATTTATATGTGTATATATAATATATATATATGTGTATGTATGTATATGCATGTATATATATATATATATATATATATATATATATATATATATATATATATATATATATATATATATATATATATATATATATATATATATATATATATACAGTATATACACGCACACACACACATATACATGTATACTGTATAGGAAGAAACACACATAAATATATACAGTATACATATATACACACAAACACTAAATTTGACAAACAAAATAACTACTATTTTTAAGAACAAGTTACAGTAATATAATATATATATATACACTACCGTTCAAAAGTTTGGGGTCACCCAAACAATTTTGTAGAATAGCCTTCATTTCTAAGAACAAGAATAGACTGTCGAGTTTCAGATGAAAGTTCTCTTTTTCTGGCCATTTTGAGCGTTTAATTGACCCCACAAATGTGATGCTCCAGAAACTCAATCTGCTCAAAGGAAGGTCAGTTTTGTAGCTTCTGTAACGAGCTAAACTGTTTTCAGATGTGTGAACATGATTGCACAAGGGTTTTCTAATCATCAATTAGCCTTCTGAGCCAATGAGCAAACACATTGTACCATTAGAACACTGGAGTGATAGTTGCTGGAAATGGGCCTCTATACACCTATGTAGATATTGCACCAAAAACCAGACATTTGCAGCTAGAATAGTCATTTACCACATTAGCAATGTATAGAGTGTATTTCTTTAAAGTTAAGACTAGTTGAAAGTTATCTTCATTGAAAAGTACAGTGCTTTTCCTTCAAAAATAAGGAAATTTCAATGTGACCCCAAACTTTTAAACGGTAGAGTATATATATACATGCTTATACATAATATGTATATATATATATATATATATATATATATATATATATATATATATATATATATATATATATATATATATATATATATATATACATATATATATACATATATATATATACATATATATATACATATATATATACACATATATATATACATATATATATACATATATATATATATATATACATATATATATACATATATATATACATATACATATATATATATATATATATATATATATATATATATATATATATATATATATATATATATATATATATATATATGCATATACATACATACACATATATATATATATTATATATACACATATAAATTATGTGGGTAGATATTTGTTCTAAAAAGGGTATTTCAACAAGTAAACAGTACAGTAGGTAGTTGATGTTGATATATGTAATGCACATAAGGGTATTCTAGTCAGATGCGCGTGTGTAAATATGCGATGTGTAAATATCAAAATATTACGTACGTCGTATCACTTTTTGTCAGGCAATATTACATTTAATGACAATTTTACATAAATGAATACATCCAAACACGTTGTACATATTTATTATTTGCAGGAAGAAATAACAGTTACAATTGTGTGTGTATCTTCCAAGCAAGAAAGAAGTTTGATGACATCAACATCGGACTAACTGACACACTCCGCTTCACTGCAGGTCCGCAAGCCACGCCCACCCCCCACAGCCACAGAAGAGGAAAACTGTCCTTTCCCGGGCATGATAACGTCTTAAATAATGTCAAACACGTAGCGTTACAATAACCAGGAAGATAAAGTGTTTGTCTCACACCTACTAATCAAGCATTCACATTTTGCCACAACACACATGGGGGAAAGTCCTAATTGGAAATACAGCCATATTAACTCCTAAACTGCCATTTTAACACACACTAAACCATCAGCACGCATCCAATGCTTTCTCGTGGCCACGAGATACATGTCTAAAAAAATAAAAATTCCCATGTCCCTTTAGGGGCTCCGTAGTATTTGAACGGTAAATGTGAAAATAAAAATAAAAATAATCTAAAATTGGTTAAGTTCAATGGAAAATAACTTTAGTATAATAACTGGATACATATAACAATTTAATATATATTTTTTTCTTTTTACTTTTTTTTTCTTTCCATGATGGCAGGTGAGGCCGTGCCTCCCCTGCCTCTAGTGACGTCACGCCACTGGTAGCAGTGATGTACTGTATTCGCTAAGATAAAACATACTTTAAGATAAGATAAAAACATTTCAATTTCAGATTTGTGATCATAAGTTCACTATGGACAAAATGTCATTAACCTCAGTTAAATATTTTACCGCTTGAGAGCCCAATTATTTACTAAAGAAAAGTACATATACTGACAAGCAGCCTAAAAGGTGTAATGCATACCAACTGTACTCATTTGGAGTTACTAATTAAAACTGCATCATAAAGAAAAATGGAAATGGATGTGGCAAGGCCTTCACTACACGACAAGCAAAGATTCACTTGACCTTTGACTCTGTCCGTAATCTGAGAGACAACAGAAATAACAATGAGGTCCAAAAGCTCACCTGATTGCCAAAAACTCCAACGGAGCAGGCGGTGGACACTTCATCGGCGCCGAACCACACCGAGGCCAGGCGAGAGGGCATCCCTAAGATGAAGACCTGAGCCAGGGAGCTCGCCAGCTGCCCCAGCATGGTGACCCAGAACAAGCCGGGCTCGGCGCTGACCACTTTAATCCAAGTCCCTGCGCAGTTGAGCGCGTTGGCGAGCAGCGCCGTGACGCGCAGCCCCTTCTGGTCCAGCAGCCAAGTGACCGGGAAAATACAGGGGATGTACGCGAGCATGTAGACCATGGACAGCCAGTCCACGGCGAAGGAGTCCACTTGATAGAACTTCATGATGATGTTGCTGATGATGCCGTACTGGATCCATTGGTACGCGTTGCTGAGGGAGTAGAAACTGAACAGGAACACGATCATCCAGCGCTTAAAGAACACGCGGGTCGTGGCTGCAGACACGCTCTCGCCGTTAGGGATGTTATCTCCCATTTTTTGGATTTTTTTGCATGAAAGGGTAAAGTCAAGCTCCTGTCCAAGAGAAGGACATGTGTAGGACCAGCTCCTATTGACTCAGATATGCAACACAGGCAACTGAGTACTGACTTCTTACTCCACCCTGCTGCTCAGATAAGGAACTGGAAGCTGAAAATTGAAAGGATAACAATGTACACCATCAGGCTTTTTATAGTGCAGTTGTTCTCAAACTGTGATACGTGTTCCACTAGTGGTACACAGGTTCTATCTAGTGGTACGCCAAAGAAACACTTGATTGAAGTACAGCACAGTGTTAATGTTCAAACGATGTGTAATGTTACAGTGCCCAAAATATAAATATGCTTGTTAAAACAATAAGTGCCTGTTTTTTATGAAAAAGTATAGGCCTACTACACTACTGTATCTTTAATGTTGTTTTCTGAGGTGGTACGTGGTGAAAAAAATTAAGAACCACTTTTTTGCATTCCAATACGTTCAGTTACATTTGCATGTACTGTATTTATTTGTGTTTCATAGTGCCGCAGCCAAATAGAAACACTGCACTCATTGCATTCCTGTTTTCTATTCTGTTCTATTCCACATTTTTCAACAGAGAGGAGACATTTTTGGTGCACTCCTAAAATTTGGGGTGAATGTATTTCAAATGAATGTTCTTATACACCAGTGAACACAATTAGTCACTTCCTTATCAAACACTAGAATGAATTAAAACAGGGGTGTACTGGCATAACACTCTTATTATTTAGGGCACATGATCGAAAAGGCTTTGACCACAATCAAGTAAATTGACATGTGCATTGTTTATATTTTCAAAAACTAGTGACATTTGGAGCGATAGTTGGTATAAATTATGAAATCAAATACCTTCGTGAGATCTAAGACCAAAAAATGCCCACAAACAAATGGTTTAGGGCCACAAAAAGCCGAACATTATAACAAGTACAGAAATATAATTAATATCAAATGTTGGGAAAAGGTTGGAATGTTAAATACTAATAATACGATTTGCTTTGTTACATGTAACACACAACAGATTTGGTCTTTAAACATTTTGCTGACTTGCATATCTGCGTTTGCATTTCATCGATGTTAGCGTGTTTAATATACACAAAAACTTTTCAAATTACTATTATTTATTTATTTTTATCTATTTTTTTATTAGTTATTAAATTGTTAAAAAAAAAAGTTATTCAAGAAATTATATTCTAAAGAAAAAAATCAATTTTAATTAAAGGGCCCTTGATTTGCTGTCTTCCTCCTCGTCGCCACTAGACGACGGTGTTTACCAAAATGCACACATCCACGCTTTCAAGTTCAGTACGAAGTAAA
>NC_084733.1:50441870-50514370 GCF_033978785.1 Entelurus aequoreus
AGCAGTTCGTCTGCCGTAAACAGCAATGTTGTGACACTCTTAAACAGGACAATACTGCCATCTACTGGATAGCCTCCAGAACACTGAAATTCAAGTATTTCTTTTATTTATATGTATAATTAAAAAAAAAAAATATATATATATATATATATATATATATATATATATATATATATATATATATATATATATATATATATATATATATATATATATATATATATATATATATAGCTAGAATTCACTGAAAGTCAAGTATTTCATACATATATATATATACATATATATGTATATATACATACATACATACATACATACATACATACATACATACATATATATATATATATATATATATATATATATATATATATATATATATGAAATACTTGAGTTGGTGAATTCTAGCTTAAATATATCCCCCTCTTAACCACGCCCCCAACCACGCCCCCGCCCCAACCACGCCCCCCGCCCCACCCCCACCGCCCACCTCTCGATATCGGAGGTCTCAAGGTTGGCAAGTATGCACTAATCCTCGCCTCCATGGTGACAAATCAAGTAAATTCCTTACAAATATCATCCCTGCAGGATGAGGAATAGCTAAACATGCTTCACTACACACCGTAGGAGGATACAATAGCTCACCGCTAACAGCAAGCTAGCGCGCCTCAATTTAACTATTGGGTGGATCTATACATACATTGATTGTAACGATAGCAAGTAGAAGAGCCGTATCAAGTCGATACTACAATCATACCGAGATTTTTTATTATTACAAAATCTTTTGTAATTTTTAAGATTTTTTATAAAGTCCGGAAATGCGTCCCTGGACACAGGATAACTTTAATTATGATCAAGGTATGATCCTGTAATTACTTGGATTTGGATTAACACCAAAATGTGTAGTATGCTCCCCTCACCTCCCGGGGGGTGATCAAGGGTGATGGGTCAAATGCAGAGAATAATTTCGCCACACCTCGTCTGTGTGTGACAATCATTGGTACTTTAACTTTAACTTTTTAAGTATGACCTAAAACTAATGTTAAGTATTCCAACAACAAAGGAATAGGTGCCTATTACATTTTTACAAAAGTGTAGATCGAACATGTTAAAACAGAAAGTAAGCAGATATTAGCAGTAAATGAACTAGTAGATTAATAATCCATTTTCTATCGCTTGTCCCTCATGATTTTGACAAAAAAATAGAATGGGAAATGACACAATATGTTACTGCATACGTCAGCAACCAAATTAGAAGCCTTAACTTCGGTTTCCTCCCACCTCCCAAGACATGCACCTGGGGATAGGTTGATTGGCAACATTAAATTGGCCCCAGTGTGTGAATGTGAGCGTGAATGTTGTCTGTCTATCTGTGTTGGTCCTGTGATGAGGTGGCGACTTGTCCAGGGTGTACCCTACCTTCCGCAAAATATTGTTATTGTTTTCATTTCAAAGCCGTTTGACCAATTAAAAAGTCTGTGAGTGTGTCACATCCAGGTTACCAATTACACACCGCCCTTTTTGTCAAGCTGCTGCCACTGCTAAAGTTACAAAACATGTCAGACCTTAGTAAATCTAAAAGGCGTCGTTATGATTCTCAACTTATTCATGACAAAGCCAGGAACAAAACAAGGATTTGTATCAGTGATGCCTTTGAAAGATGGAGGCGATTGAAGGCGGAGACGATTTTTTAATCTGACGTCAAATTTGCTAATTTCCTCTTTGATAGGTAAATCAGGCATTTATGTTTTGTTATTACATGTAATAAATGTCAATGGACATTCCGTATGTAAACTATATTGTCCAATACAGTCTATGATCTTGTCTAACTAAGCTAGTATGTCCGTGCAACGAATGCTTAGTGTGGTGCAGCTCAGCTCTTAGTGTAATGCTGAGCATGCTAGCCCGTCAATGACACATCGACATACAGGCTAACAGGGGAAATATATGCACGTTAGCCTGTATGTCGATGTGTCATCCAACTGACAGGGCAACATATATTTTCGTGAATGTGGATATGGGTGGTAGTGTAAGTGCCTATTTCGTTCTCAATATGCTGATACGCTGAGGAAATGCGTTCCAACATTAGCACGGCTAATTGCGGTTTCTGGTACTGTATGTGCATCAAACACATATGGGGTGGTATTTGCTTGGCACAATATAATGCATTACATGTAATGATTTTCTACTTTGTGTATTGACATGGTAGTAGGCTATATGATTAATGCGTAACATGTGTTGGTTCATAGAATTGCACTCTGTACTGAAAGATGGTGATGTGCGTAAATGGAAGAGAATGCAGTGCGTCAGGTTGGATGCAACATGGAGTTATGCTGAACGAAGTGTGGCAGTCATTTTACTGTTGGCCTTGGCTTGCCATCAAAGTGGGCCTATGCTATACAGGTATATAATATATTATTATACATAATTGTTTCGATGGTGGTTCGTGCGGTCGAACTCTACATTTTAGCAGGGTAATGCCAACAATCTGTCCCGACTCCCGACAAAAATATTGCTGCGTAACTTTACAAATACATTTAGCTAATCGACATCAGTAAAATGTGGCATAACTACTTAGTAAACCATCTTGCAAGAAGCATAAACAAGAGAAACCTACAGCGTAGGACGCGTCGATTGCCATTTGAAGTTCCTTGGAGTAGGATTCGGATTCGGCTGCGTATCTGGCAACCTCAGTCATGGAGAGTGGGAGGGGACTACAGAATTTTGACCATGATTGCAGTACAATTTCTGGCCACATTATTACATATGGCACCTTTAACTGCATTATGCCAGATATTTGAAGTTTATTTTTTAAGTAACACATTAATTCATTTCCTTAGTAATTAATTAAATTTATTAAAGAGTATTTATGTTAGTAATTCAATTATTTTTGTATTAAAGTAAGGAGTAACTATAATTACTTTTTAAAGGTCATTTTAATAACACAACCTGTCACACAGCATCATGAAACAGTTGGCAGGTTGGTGTTCCTGGCTAAAATTTTTGTGTGTATGTCCAAGTGACGTGCGGTGAGGTTAATGGCTGGTGAGGCACTGACTTCATCACAGTCAGATTTACAAACATATGAACCCTAAAGAGTATCTTATTCACCATTTGATTGGCAGCAGTTAACGGGTTATGTTTAAAAGCTCATACCAGCATTCTTCCCTGCTTGGCACTCAGCATCAAGGGTTGGAATTGGGGGTTAAATCACCAAAAATGATTCCCGGGTGCGGCGCCGCTGCTGCCCACTGCTCCCCTCACTTCCCAGGGGTGATCAAGGGGATGGGTCAAATGCAGAGGACACATTTCACCACACCTAGTGTGTGTGACAATCATTGGTACTTTAACTTAACTTTAACTTTACACATACAAACGGTAGCACACAAAAAAGCACATTTAATTAAAAAAGCGTTGTTATGGTCTTACCTTTACTTATAAATGAAGCCCATGCGCCGCTCCTTCTGAACAAAAGCATCGATGACTTGTTTATAGAAGTCTTCCTTATCTTTCTTCAGTTTTAAAAGTCTCTCTGTCTCGATGGAGATCTTCCTTTAATTATTACCTCCTGCTTCGATTGAAAGTCCAGTTTAGAAAACTGTTTTATTTTAGATATGTAATCCTCCATGTTAAAAGTCCAGGTGAGAGGAAAAAATAAATGATCACTGCCGCTGCACTTGACTTGCTAACTGTTGCTGCCTGTGTCACTTATTCTGCAGCCGAATAGTCGCAAGAATGATCCCTGGGATCACTAGCGCCCTCTACCACCAGGAGGCGGGATTACTGCGAGCCTCACCCAGTGCGTCTTCGCAGCTATTTTATGATTGCTCAGCACAAGAAATACGTTAAACACATACAGTTGTTGACAAAATACACTGTACATTATATACCTCAGCTAACTAAACTATGGAAATGTATAATTTATATAGCAATGTGTCTCACTGCACAGCAGGCCAGCAGTTAGCCAAGTCATTGCGCAATCCATGGTGAGGCTCAACTGGCTGGTGACTCACCGCAAGTCTCTTCTCAGTATATGAACGGCAAATGTGAAAATTCAGCGATTTTGAATAAAAATAATCTAAAACTGGTGAAGTTAAATGGAAAATAACTTTATAGTATAATCACTGGATACATATAACAATTTTAAAAAAATGTTTTCTTTTTACATTTTTTTTCTTTCCATGATGGCACGTGAGGCCCCGCCTCACCTGCCTCCCCTGACTGCACGTCACTGGTATGTCCTATTATAATGTTTACCTATAAAAACACCAACGTTAAAGGTAAATTATTTTCATGTTGCTGCTGACGTTTGAACATGTTCTCTTAAACCAGGGCACTTTATTTCACCTTTTGTTTGTTTGTGTTTTTGTAAGCGGAAGAATTGAGCATAGCTAAATGTTTTTGTTTAAAGAAGAATGGAGATTATATTTGAATTTTCTTATAATAATTTCAAGGCTTTTTCTTTTTTCTTATCTCAAAAAACCTCTTAAGTTGGGATCCTATTATGCAAAACCTACTTTTCTTACTTGTTGGTACCCGTTTTTGTGAATTTGGGATCCCCATCAGTCCCAAAAATTGAAAAACAAGGCACGGTGGAGATGTTTAGTTACGTAAACGAATATTTCCATTTATGGGTTAGTTTAGTGAGTTTTGATTGACATTGCCCAGCCCTACACTCGTGTTAGTTGTGTTGTTAATTGAGCATTACCAAAGGCCTAATGATGGCATTGTGTTTATATGTATGAGGGCACATGTGTACCTTGTTTGAGAGTTAATAATTAAATTGTAATATTTAAGAAACGTTATATTGCTACAAAAAAAATTCTGTGCTACTGATTTTTTTCATTTAGTAGCACCGGTGCTACCAGTGAAAAAGCTAAGCGTACAGCACTGCAGTGGTCACGATACTGAAAAGTGTACTGTGTGATTGGTTTGGTCTCCACTAGTGGTCAATACTACTGTAGTCAGAGGCGTCACTTGGTTTTAGAGACAGGGGTGTTGCATTCCTGTACTTCCTGCCTGCTTTTCCTGGCTCTGATCTTTGTCTCTCTGCGTTAATAAGAGACATAGTTGTCCGTTATTACCGTGCTAATTAAAAGTACAGTGGTACCTCAACCTATGAGCACATTACGTTCCGCGACCAAGCTCGTACATCAGAACACGCCATATCTTCAATCAGCCCCGCCCATTGAAATGAAAGGAAATCAATTTAATTCGTGCTTGGCCCTCTCAAAACAGTACAATATTAACATTTATACATGACTAAAAATAAAAAAAAATAAATAAAAAATATTGTTTGAAATACAAAAAAATAGTAATACAAACAAATACAGTACAGATGTTTCATGATTGTAACAGGGTAGGTAGATATTGCCAAATTTCCACGGCCAGCACTCCTGTGAACACATCTCCTGTATTTTGTAAAACAGTAATAATAGTGTAAACATTTACCTCTTCCAGCAGACTGAAGAGAACTTTGAAATCTGTTTGCATTTTCACGTCTCATTAGATCCGACATTTACAACGAGCCAAGAAACCAAAGAGGGAAGGCTGAGATAGCAGCCAGTAATGGTGTTGGGAAAGCGGATACTCCTAGTTATCTCCCGCAACCACTACAATTTAGTATTGTGAAAACTCTAATAGATAGACAAATACCTCTGTTTTGATGCCAAGAGGCCTGAGGCTTCCCAGGAAGTGCAGAGGGGACAACATGGTCTCAAACTCCCGCAGGTCACCAAACTTGAGCGCGTCAGTGAGCGTGGTGGTAGAGATGCCAGCCAGAGGGCCGAGACTGGGCAGGGATCCTGCTGTCACAGAGGGATCCGGAATTTGTCCTGGCATCGTGTCACACTTGGCCGGGACCACAGCTAGAGAGGCACACAAAGGGAGACTCAGACACCCTATCATTCCAAATCCATAAAGAATACATCAAACAGGAACATATTACTTTTAGCAATTACTAGTCTGTTTCTTCAGTGAGTCCCCAGGACCCACAGGTAGTGATTAGAGTGGCTGCCTGGGAAATTCAATACCCATTAAAAAAATATATTTTGTATCTTCATTTTCTGAAATTGTAGCGTTAAACTCCTTTGATTATGGGATGATACTGTATTGGCTTTAGTTAACAAATATTATATACTATTAAATAATACTGTATGTTCAAAATGTATCTGAAATTAAACAAACACTATTCTAAATTTTCACAGACACCGTCTGAGCATAAATAACATACTAGCAACTGCCATTCAAATGATTATTGTTGTTCTTGTTTAATCACAGCACGTCTCTCCTAAACGTAAAAACACCATGGACACAAATGAGCACAACGTCGGGCAGTTCAAACGTGGGTTTCTTTACTATGGTGTTCGCATCATTAATTGTTGAAATCAAAGTTGTGGTAACTGATTAGTTGTTTTGTAGCAGCTAAACTCGCATGTTGTGATACTGTGTACAGGTGACAATGTCTGTGCTAAGAAGATACACAGTCGGTTGAAAAAGCGCTTGTCTAGTCTGCTGACAACAAAGTATATTTTGCGAATTACTAGGTCTGCAACTAACTATTTTGATAGTCGACTACTCATCAACTATAGTCGACAAATCAGATAATGAAGCGGATTCAGTGGCCAAAATAGCAGCAATAACAACAAATCACTGGTCTCTGTCAGACAGCAATTCGATCCAATCTGCAATTCAATAAAAATAACACATAATCACGATAATTATGTGGTGTGCAATATATATGCTAATTGGAAGGTCACAAGAAGTTTGGAGCTCTGTAGCAACTGACTGTGCAGAAAGTCGGCGACCTCTTTGCACTATGCGCTTCAACATCCGCTGACCCCTCTTTGTCAGTTTATGTGGCCTACCACTTCATAGCTGAGTTGCTGTTGTTACCAAACTCTTCCATTTTCTTATAATAAAGCCGACAGTTGACTTTGGAATATTTAGGAGTGAGGAAATTTCACGACTGGATTTTTTTGTTGCACAGGTGGCATCCTATGACAGCTATGACAGTTCCACGCTGGAAATCACTGAGATCCTGAGAGCAGCCCATTCTTTCACAAATGTTTGTAGAAACAGTCTCCATGCCTAAGTGCTTGATTTTATACGCCTGTGGCCGGGCCAGGTAATTAGGACACTTGATTCTGATCATTTGGATGGGTGGCCAAATACTTTTGGCAATATAGTGTATCTTACCGAGGAGAGTCGGAGACCGCATTTTCCGGACGTCCGACATGCCTCTGTGTACAGCCTTTACCTTTGGGCTGATACTGAGGGCGACTGTGTTGACTAGTTTGACGCGTGCAAATGATTGAATGTCCAGTACTGTGGAAATATGTTTGGATACGACAATCCGTTTATCAAAATGAAATTAAATGTAGTCTATAGAACATAATGTATGCTGACCTTGAATGGAACATTGTCACAGCAGCGAGACCTGACCACACACGGCCCGCACGGCACGGTCGAAAACTGTTTGTGTCCTTCATGCAATCACCCCGAGTGCTCCCACCTGAACCCAATTAAATGAGGTTATCATGGCAATTGCACCATAGTGACACCAGCAAAAATTGGGTAAATAGCAAAAAGCACAGCGAGAAAAAAACAAAATGTTAACATCAGCTAATAACAACACAAAGCTTTGTCTTTGAAAAAACTAAAACATTAAATATGTTACATATATAAACCTATATACATACACATACATATATGTGTATATATATAATATATATGTACATTTGCATGTATGTGTATATAATATAAACATAAATATATAAATAAATTATATATACACACATAGTATAGTTGATGCAAGGGTAGATCTTGAGACCAGGGATCTTGGGCTCGCAAGGATTGGTGGCCACTGTAGTAGCCCTTCCTTGTCCAATCATCTTTAGTGGTGATCAGTCCATGAGCACGGGTCAGAACGAAACAACCCCCAAAAAACGAAAATAAGATATTCCAAGTAGAAACTAAAAACGTGGTGTATGGAAAATGAAAAGATGAAGAAAAAAAGCTTTCGTGACCCAGACAGCTAAAAGCAAAAAAATTAAGATGTTTGACAGTAGCTACCTTCAGCGTCTCCGTCACAGCAGCGGCTGCTCTCTGCCTTGCTCTGACAACAGCACATGAGGAGATAGGAGGATAAAATATTTAATGTTGATAAAAGCTCAACTGCATAATAATTAAGAGGTGATATTGTGGAAAGTAGGTCTGCCTTCTTCCAGCATGGCATATATGTGGATAAAACATTCATAAATGGTTCAAAAAGGTTACTTACTAAACTTTAAATGAAATAAATAGCAAACATGATTAAGGCTGAAACGACGCGTCGACGTAGTCGAAGTCATTGGTTACGTAAATACGTCGACGCCGTTTTTGTGCGTCGACGCGTCGCATATTTACGTCACACTACCGTCATGGCGGAGCGCAAAGCAGACTATGCGAGCGGTGCGAGCGAGGGGGAAAAACACGCCAAAAGTCGTCAAAAGTGTGGGAGTATTTCAATAAACGGCCTAATAATGTTGTTGTATGCACACTGTGTCGAGCGGAAATAGCATATTAAAGCAGCACAACGGCTATGAACGAACATTAGAAAAGAAAACCATCAACCATCAACTAGTCACTCGTCCGCGTGAGCATATTTTTTGTGGGGGAAAAGTAGGTTGTTGTCATGACAATAAGCAATAAGTGGTTTGGTATCCGTTTGAAGGTTTTTTATCATTACACAAAAACATGAATGTGTCATTTGTATCTGCTAGGGGTGTAACGGTACGTGTTTTGTATTGAACCGTTGCGGTACGGGGGTTTCGGTTCGGTACGAAGGTGTACCGAACGAGTTTCTAAGCTAAAGCTAAAGTCTTAACAAGCTGCTTTGCTCCTTCTGCTTCTGTCTCAGCACGCAGCATTGTCCCACCCACACAACCATCTGATTGGTAGACAGAAAGCGTTACCAGCCAATCAGCAGTGCATATTCAGAGCATTAACAGCCAATCAGCAGTGCGTATTCAGAGCGCATGTAGTCATCGCTTCAGCGTCGAGCAGATAGGTGTTTAGCAGGTGAGCATCAGGCAGCGGACTCCCCCCAAATGATAATAAACACCTCCCAGTCAACTACTAGTAACATCACTATGAGCCCGTTGACCTTCTAGAAACTTAAACTGCAGCTCAGCTCACTCGCAGTCCTGGCTTGAGGTGAAGGCTAATTAGTTCTCAGTTCCAGCCACATCGACCCCTTCTGAGCGCCTATTTTCAGCTGCTGGGAATATTGTAAACAAGAAAAGAACCAGAGCATGTAGACATGCTAAACTTTCTTCATTACAACTGTTAGTCACTCACTGGAATGAGTAGAATTGGTTATTGTGTACTGTGTTGGACTGGATGTTTATTTTGCACATTTTAAAAGCAATACTTAATGTTTACAGTGCTCCAGAATATTTCGATTGGCACTTTTTTGTATTGGATGTTTATCTTTATTTTTGCACATTTTAGCAAATAAGCAATACTTTCACTTTTGTTGAAATGTTTACACTGTTGTTACAGAATATTTCGTTTTGCACTTTTTTGTATTGGATGTTTATCTTTATTTTTGCACATTTTAGCAAATAATCAATACTTTTACTTTTGAAATGCTTATACTATTGCAGAATATTAAGATTTGCACTGGATGTTTACTTTTATATTGCACATTAAAAAGCAAATAAGCTACTTTTATTTTTGTTAAATGTTAAAAGTTTTAAATGTTTACATTGTTACAGAATATTTTGTCATGTTGTTGTTAATAATGACTGAGTGGCCATACTTTTTTTTTTTGTAAATAAAAGCCATGCCTTTTGAAAAAACTGGCCTACATTTATTTTTTCATCTTCATTTTAAATAAAAAAAATAATCGGTAAGAGGAAAAATAATCTATAGATTAATCGAAAAAAATAATCTATAGATTAATCGATAGAAAAATAATCGTTAGCTGCAGCCTTAAACATGATGGTGTGGTGAGTTATAACTAAACATAGTTATCTAAAGTATTGGAAAACAATAACAATAGTATACTATTTTTTTTATTTTTATTAACTATTTAAGCGATATTTTGTACTTTCTTCAAATAATGCCACATTGCTGATCTACATGCTTTTTGCAATGTGTTTAGTATGGATGTATGATAAATAAACGGTCCTAAATCTTACATCAATTACTCCAGTACCTATTTAAGGACTAGTAAGCAACCCACTGTGTAGTTGTTAGTTTATTCACGGCTCCAGAATGTAAGGGACATGTTGAGCATAGTGGTCTTATGTACATCGGTGGAGGGAGTCGGCACACTATCTGCACGTGGGTGGTAGTGGGACTGTGAGCCCGTCTGGATCAAAAAATTCATGGCCAAATTGCCAAATATTTGACCCAGTCCAACCCCTGATTGTCAAATGTCATGTCAGTCAGGTAAGACAATATATGCAAACTGCTTATGTTAAACAAAACTTTTCTTTGCTCAGATGATCTGCTTTCAAACAGCACAAAGTAACTTTTCAACCTTTATAAAATATTTTTTACAACATTTGGGATGATACATGGACTTATAATAAGTTGAATGACATCTCTGTCATGGCCTGAGGGGGACTGTAACGCTCTCACTGGAACCAAGCAACTTTGAGGAGGGTGGCAGGAACCCTTCCACACAAAAAACTACAAATGTGCAGACTGCTTTACAGCATACGTCACTCCCCCTTTTCCCATTCGTTAATGAGACGGAAGTCGATGCGAACGGCTCTGTGCATTAACTGCAATCATGGCCGAAGCTGCAAATCAACAAAAAAAAAAACGCTTTGTCTGAGGATTCAAAAAAAAAGAAAAAGGAGGATACCCGGATAAAAAACACAATCCAAGATCAACATTGGTCCGGTTTTCACTTGCTGGCGTGAGCTCAAAGACAAGGAGGAATTTTCAACCAATGCTGCCTTGGCTCTGTTCCTGCTGGACTAGTGGGTACCTTTCGAAGCTCAAATCAAAATGATAATGCTGAGGTTAGCTATTGGAAATGTGCGTGGTTGCAATAAATAGCCACCAGCTTGATAGTTGGCAGTTCCACACTGACACGACCAGCTGTATAAAGAAAAAATATGCAATGACTGCAAAGTGCAAATATGAAGGTTAAAATGTGTAGGTTCCTACTGTGGAAAGATCAGTCATACTGAATCATTGTAGTATTATCGTCTCAGTTTGTACATATGTGACAGTAGTTTCTGACGATTTACGACACGATGCGCTGGTCCTCATGGGAAATGTGGTCTTTCTTCAGGCAAAACACTACCGCTTTGGTCCACTGGCGCCGCCAAAATCAACCAAAACTGAAAGTTCCTAAGTGGGGCTTTAAAGAAGGACCGCAGAAGTTTTCTTTGGCAATCATAATGGAACTTATGTAACCTAAATTTATCAGCATACCCAAGTACAAAAGTAATAGCACTGTAAAAATGTTTACTTTTCTTCTTGTACTGTTTGAATTTTGTTGATTACATTCTGTCATAATCTCTGGTTATGACTTCTATATTTATGGCTAAATCCTCCTAATATCCAGATGAGAGTCATGATTTATAATCAAGAATAACTTTGACGATCCGAGACGCGATGATGCAGGAGCAGCAGGACATCGCGGCCAGCTCACAGTAACGCAGCAGAGGGCTACTTCGCTGTGTGCTATCAATCTGCCGCTAAAAGTAGTTTGTCTGCGTTAGTGCTTATAATGACATCGCTAATATTTGGTTAATAGTCAAGTTAACTATATGTATATACAGTATTGTTTGCGGGTTTTGGATGGTTATTTAGAGGGTTTCGTGTACTCCATTCACTACTTCGTTAGCTCACTTTTTATGTATTTACGACTTAGAATGCATAATAAAAGAAAAACATCTGTGCCCATGTCTTATATAAGGATTCTGAATGATATACAGCACATCTCCCTATTTTTGATCTGATAACATGGTCAGAGTGCAGAAGTGCAGGATGGTATAGCTCGGTTGGTAGAGCGGCCGTGCCTGCAACTTCAGGGTTGCAGGTTCGATTCCCGCTTCCGCCATCCTAGTCACTGCTGTTGTGTCGTTGGGCAAGACACTTTATACACACCTGCTCCCAGTGCCACCCACACTGGTTTAAAGATGTAACTGAGATATTGGGTTCCACAATGTAAAGTGCTTTGAGTCACTTCAGAAAATAAATATAATTCACTTCACTTCACTTCAGTGACGTCAATCTACAAAAATTACTGAAGGCATTCGGAGCAGAATATTCAAAATGGCTGACTGAATTTGTGGTATTTTCACATACTTTTCGGATTGTAAATACAATCGGATATGGTTTAATGGATACAATGAAACACAATTTGGCACATAAAGTCAACTTGTTTTTCCACTCTACTGGTACTTTAAATGTGTCTGTTGATATGAAGAAGTTGTATTTCACTTTACTTAGTGCTCCTGTACAGTACTCTTGTAATACAATTGGCAGGAGGGGAGCGAGCAATCGAATGTGGAGAGAAGGGACAAACAGTGGATAGAGGAACAGAAAAAAAACAAGCTGAAGGAAGAAGTTGCAGAATTTTGACCTCTGTATTTGTCAAATCCTGGTTACACAAGGAGAGTCCTTTCAGAGAAATTGATGTAAATACATCAAAGCAAGTTGATTCAGAGAAAAGCCAAAGATAGCCTCTCCAAGAAATTCCCATTAACCTTTTACTGAGACTTCACGTTGAGGAGAACAACATGAAAGTATGATGTAAATGACATGTAGGGGTGTAACGGTACACCTCGGTTTAGAGGTCACGGTTCATTTTCGGTACAGTAAGAAAACAACAAAATATACATTTTTTGGTTATTTATTTACCAAATTTGCAAAATCTTCCACCAAAAATATTTTTCTTAGTGGAATATTTGATGTGAAGTAATCGGAACCTTGGATAAGTCAATAATTCATAATAACATTGATTTTGATTCAATATTATGTTTTGAGTAATGACAGTTTGAAAAAAAAAAAACAGCTTTGTTTTATTAGTCAACATTGCAACTTTTTCTAAATTACATTTAACCTTTAAGCTTTTTTATTTCACTTCTGTTATGTTTTTGTTTATTTTAATAGTATTTTTAGAATGTGCCGTGGGCCTTTAAAACATTAGCTGTGGGCCGCAAATGGCCTCTGGGGCACACTTTTGACACCCCTTCTATAGATAATAAAAAATGTAATCTGATAAATCTATCAATAAAAAGCAGAGCCTGGCGACGCATGCGCATTTATCATAACTCTCTCGCTCTCTCTGTCTCTGCCCCTTCCTCACGAATGCTGCTGCTCACACCTCCACTAATTGTTTTGTTTTTAACCCCTTCTTAACCCTGAACGTACATTGAAAATACACGCAACCCTAACTCAAAATGCCGGACATTTGAGGCATTTAAGAAACTCCGCCCCGGACAGCCCCGCAAAAGAGGACATGTCCGGTGAAAAGAGGACGTATGGTCAGCAGTGTTTCCCACACATTCATTTATTTGTGGCGGCCCGCCACGAAAGAATTACGTCCCCCACAAATAAAAAATAATAATTTTAAAAAATGTGTGACCCTTATCGTATTTTTTATTTTTTTTGTCCTGTCCAGCTTCTCAGGCAAATCATATAGTTGATGTAGATGCCCATATAGGCTGTTCAGATTTACTTTACAAAAGAGAAGTGTAGGATACTTCTCTTGTTGCCTTATTTGTATTTGACCACTACTATTTTCTGTTTATTTTTTACTGACTGTGGCAGGACACCTCTGCCTCTGTTTCACTCTATGTTGCTGGTAAATAATATGGTTGTAGTAGTAGGCTAAAGTTAAATTATTTAGTATGCACTAATTAAAGGGGCAGAGCTTTAGAGACAATTTAACTTTTATATTTTATAAGATATATTTTTTGTAAGAACCACAATTCATAAATATATTTCAGTGAATAACTTATTGTTCAAGTCTGTATATAAATATGTACATAAAGTGTTGTAATTATATTGTAAAATGGAAGGATGGATGGATGGATGGACATTTAAAACAAAACTGTTATTATTAATTAGTAAGTATACATTTTTTTGAGCCTTTTTAGAGAAAATCATATCATTGTAGTAAATTATGCAAATTACTTGATGATGTCATGGTGACCACGCCCATAGCCACGCCCCCATCGCCACAGGTATCGTGGCAGTTTATGGGAAACACTGCTCAGTCTATCAGAGCCCGGTCGCTGCTAGCTTGCCGTGTGTTGTGCCTCGGTGTGCATTGTTTACACAACGTGCAGTACGTGTACTTAATATGTCCGTGTGGAAACTCGTTTGGTACACCTCCGAACCGAACCGAAACCCCCGTACCGAAACGGTTCAATACAAATACACATACCGTTACACCCTTAATGACATGTGTTTCGTTTTGTCACAACAACAAAAAAATACAGTAGTAACATGTTTGTATGCAGAATATTTGGTAACACAAAGACATGTTTTGCTCCATCACTGAGAGTGGGCATTTAAATATACCCACAATCAGAAAAACAAGCAGGTGTGAGAACAAAGCTGGCAGGTCAGCTACTCCAAATAAATAACAGGGATGCACACAAAAAAATTGGCGAAAAATCTTGATTTCAATTCACATCAACATGCGATTCAATTTCTAAATATTGCATTTTTTTATTGTTTTATGTTGCTATTTTTTTACAAGGACACACGCTGATGCTGCACTTAAGCTTCCTCGCTCTCCTCTTTTCCAGATAGCGTCACTTATCCGAGGCAGTTGGTTCTGCTGTCCTGGTCAGGAGAAGCGATCACATCAATCATTTATTTTCTGTTGGCCTATTGTAATATTTGCATTACTGTATTGTAGGGCTGCAACTAACGATTAATTTGATAATCGATTAATCTGTCGATTATTACTTCGATTAATCGATTAATAATCTGATAAAAGAGACAAACTACATTTCTATCCTTTCCAAAATTTTATTGGAAAAAAAACAGCATACCGGCACCATACTTATTTTGATTATTGTTTCTCAGCTGTTTGTACATGTTGCAGTTTATAAATAAAGGTTTATAAAAAAATTTTTTTTTAAATAAATAAAATGAATTTAAAAATAATGCGCATAGCATAGATCCAACGAATCGATGACTAAATTAATCGCCAACTATTTTTATAATCGATTTTAATCGATTAGTTGTTGCAGCCTTACTGAGTGGGCGAGCATACCATTTTTTATTTGATGCTGTATGATTATTTTGTCTTTTTATTTATTTGTATTAAAAAACTCCCTCACCAACTGTTCTTCCAGAACCTCCCAAGAAGATTGACAGAAAGACCATTGGAAGATTTTTTTTTTCTAAATGCAGAACAAGACAACTACCGGTAATAGTATTGGTAATAATATTTTTTTAAACTGCTATTTATTCAAAATGACAGCAAATAAGTGTGGGGTGTAGGTGGAAAGAAACCCTAGACAATTCTGATTTATTTGGGAATAAAATCATGATTTACTCTTTTTCGCAGAATCATGCAGCCCTAACATTTAACTCCAGCAGGCCAAATACATCTTACCCTCAACCATTGATGATTTAAGCGACTGTTTGTATCTATTTAGGATGTATTACTTGAAATGCTTAAAATATGCTACATTTACTGTAAATCAACTACTGTACAATGTGCTATTTCATGCACCACAATTAAAAATGCCCTACACCAGGGGTGTCCAAAGTGCGGCCCGGGGGCCATTTGCGGCCTGCAGGTCATTTTTTAACGGCCCCACAGCACATTTTAAAAATAGGGTTGAAAAAAATGTAAAACATAAAAAGTGGTATAAAGAGCAAACAGGTGAAATGTAACAAGAACATGTTGCAATGTTTACTCTAATAACACAAAGCTGCCATGCAGGCTGTTTCTTTCTTTAAAAAATAATAGTGAATCAAATGTCACTATGAATTATTGACCTATTCAAGGCTCCAATTTCGTCACATTAAATATTCCACTTTGACATACTTTTTGGGGCAAATATGCATATTTTGTGTTTGCCATATAAAAAACTGAGCTGTTTTTTTAAAGAAGGGCCTAAAACGAACAAACAAAAAAACATAAACAACAATAAAACTTATAATTGACGGATAGATCTGGGGCCGTACTTATCAAGCTTCTTAGAGTGCCATTTTACACTTAAGTCCTGAGAATTTGCGAAATTGAGTCCTACTCTCAAACTTAAGAATAAAAGCTTTTTATCAACGTTCTTAAGTCTAAGAATCACTCCTACTCTCCACGATATTTAAGAGACCTTCAGAGGTGTCTTAAGTGGTTAGGAGTTGCCAGCAGGGGATGGCACTGAGGCGAGAGAGACGTGCGCAAACGTTCAGGGAACGGAACAATGTTTTGGTTTTTTTTGATGACGAGCAGCTGATCAAACGGTATCGTTTAGACAGAGCGGATATTATTTTTGTCACAGATTTAATACTTTTCGATTCCTTGTTGATTTCTGCATGTGTCTGCAGTGGGCTAGTATATATAGAGCCACACACACCAGTTTCAAATTAGTTGCCTAATTAATGAATTGGAAAGAAAATGTTATGACAGTAGCGTATGTGTGTGGCCGTGAGGTGAGTGACGTCAGTGAGTGTGTGGGCGATAGAAGAGAGGGAGCGGTAGCGTGAGTGCCGGCGGGGACTAGTTTGTTTTGTATTATTTTGTAGTTTATTGTCAAAATATACACTCCGATTGTCCACTTAAATATTTCCAAGATATTTCTTTATTCTTAGACAACGGATTCCCTTCCGTGATTGGTCATTTCTATGGACACAGAAATGACGTCACCTAAAATTCCGTTTACGGCACATAGTAATGTCGTAATTCAGCTCTGAGTGTGACACTTAAGATTCAGTCCTACACTTCGCTGAAAGTGTGAGTAAGACGCTTGATAACTAACTTTTAAGTGCAGCTTTCAGCGAAGAATTTATTTACTCTTAAGTCAACTCTTAGCAGACTTCTTAGGAGTAATTCTAAGAAGCTTGATAAGTACGGCCCTTGAAGTTGATCTCGAGATTATTGTGTTAAAAGTAAACAGTAAAAAAAATGTATAATTTATTTTTTGACACTTTAATGAGTAGGACCCTTTTGGATCCCCAATAATTTTAGTGTGATTTGTTTTTAAGTGTCATTGCTCAAAAAATAATAATGAATTAAAATCAATGGTGTTATTGACCTTTTTAAGGCTCCAATTATTACATAATCTCAAATATTCAACTTAAAAATTTTATTGGGTGAAAATATTGCATATTTTGTTTTTTCCATAAAAAAACATGGTTTTCTTTGACAAAAAGAGCATACAACTTAAATCTTTAAAAACGTCATATTGACAGATAAACCTAATGTTGATCTAGAGATTTAAAACTTGAAGAATAATAAAAATAATAATACTGAATAATGACACATTTTTTATATTTTTTTGACCAAAACCCTTTGAGGTCCCCGGGATCAAGCCTGATTAGAGGCCTGAATGTATATTTTTTATACATATATTGTATTGTTTTTTAAAATAAATGGCCCCCGCTTGCTTTGATTTTTCAGTGTGCGGCCCTCAGTGGAAAAAGTTTGGACACCCCTGCCCTACACAGCACACTGCTTAACACATATATTAGACTACCTATGTTGGTTACCTGCGCTTCAGAGAAGTCCAAAATTAATCAGGCATAGCATTCAACCACTTAAACTAATTGTTCTGTTCAAGAATGGAAATACATAATTAAAGATTAAAGATTAAAGTACCAATGATTGTCACACACACTAGGTGTGGTGAAATTTGTCCTCTGCATTTGACCCATCCCCTTGGGGAGCAGTGGGCAGCAGCGGCGCCGCGCCCGGGAATCATTTTTGGTGATGATAACTGGATATCTTAATCAATAAATGTGCTTTACTATTCTTTACTATAAAACAGTACATTTCCAATTGTATGGCTAACAACAATGCAATTTTAGCTCAATAAATAAAATCATGGTTAAAGACACAATTGTATATTAACATTTTCAGAAACTTGTTTTATTACAAATGCTGTGACTAGGGATGATGTTCGAAAACCGGTTCTCCCGATGCTTCGATAAGAAAAGAACCGATTCCATGGATTCGAATCCCTTTTTTTTGATTGATTGATTGAGACTTTTATTAGTAGGTTGCACAGTGAAGTACATATTCCGTACAATTGACCACTAAATGGTAACACCCGAATAAGTTTTTCAACTTGTTTAAGTCGGGGTCCACTTAAATTGATTCATGATACAGATATATACTATCATATATACTATCATCATAATACAGTCATCACACAAGATAATCACATTGAATTATTTACATTATTTACAATCAGGAGTGTGGAGGGGGGGTGGGGTGGGGGGGTGGGGGGGGGTAGTGGACATAGAGAGAGAGAGAGAGAGAGAGAGAGAGAGAGAGAGATCAGAAGGCATAAGAAAAAGAATCTGCATTTGATTGTTTACATTTGATTACTAGCAATCCGGGTAGGGTGTTAGTTTAGGGTTGTAGCTGCCTGGAGGTGAACTTTTATAGCGGTTTTGAAGGAGGATAGAGATGCCCTTTCTTTTATACCTGTTGGGAGCGCATTCCACATTGATGTGGCATAGAAAGAGAATGAGTTAAGACCTTTGTTAGTTCGGAATCTGGGTTTAACGTGGTTAGTGGAGCACCCCCTGGTGTTGTGGTTATGGCGGTCATTTACGTTAAGGAAGTAGTTTGACATGTACTTCGGTATCAGGGAGGTGTAGCGGATTTTATAGACTAGGCTCAGTGCAAGTTGTTTAACTCTGTCCTCCACCTTGAGCCAGCCCACTTTAGAGAAGTGGGTAGGAGTGAGGTGGGATCTGGGGTGGAGGTCTAGAAGTAACCTGACTAGCTTGTTCTGAGATGTTTGGAGTTTAGATTTGAGGGTTTTGGAGGTGCTAGGGTACCAGGAGGTGCATGCGTAATCGAAAAAGGGTTGAACGAGAGTTCCCGCCAGAATCCTCAAGGTGCTTTTGTTGACCAGAGAGGAAATTCTGTAGAGAAATCTCGTTCGTTGGTTAACCTTTTTGATTACCTTGGTTGCCATTTTATCACAGGAAAGGTTAGCCTCTAGAATGGAACCTAGGTAGGTGACCTCATCTTTCCTGGTGATGACACTGTCACCTACTTTTATGGTGAAGTGATTGACTCTCTTAAGTTTGATGTGGGACCCAAACAGGATGGATTCTGTTTTACCCAAGTGGATGGATAGCTTGTTGTCAGCGAGCCAGGTGCAAGTTCTACAGAGCTCAGCACTGAGGATTTTCTCCACCTGTGACTTGTCCTTGCCGGATACCAGCAGGGCAGAGTCATCCGCAAACAAAAACAATTCACAGTCACATGCCGATGACATGTCGTTTATGTATATTAGGAACAGTAAAGGTCCCAATATACTGCCTTGGGGGACTCCACAGCTCACCGAGAGGGGGGGGGACACGGTGCCGTTCACCTCTACCACCTGCTCCCTCCCCTCCAAGTAAGACTGCATCCAGCTCCAAGAGGTTTTGTTAAATCCGATTGCTCTGAGCTTATCCAACAGTATAGCGTGGTTAACGGTGTCAAAGGCCTTCTGAAGGTCCAGCATGACCATGCCGCAGTATTTGCCCGCGTCCACCTCATGTTTGATGTGGTCGGTCAGATAGAGAAGGCATGTGTCAGTGGAGTGGTTAGTTCTGAAGCCGGATTGGAATTTGTACATGAGTTTATTAGTGGCAAGGTAACTATCGACCTGTTCATAAACTATTTTCTCCATTACTTTCGAAATGGAGCTGAGAATAGAAACAGGTCGGTAGTTGCCAGGTTCCAATTTGCTTCCTTTTTTAAAGAGGGGAGTTACTCTTGCTATCTTAAAATCTTTTGGTACTTGGCCTTGTGTAATTGATAGGTTTATTATGTGCGTGATGATCGGGCAATGATGGAGGCAGAGTCCCTGAGGAATCTGGAGGGAATATTATCAAGGCCGGTGGCCTTGTTAGGGTGGAGCGCGCTCAATTTTTTAAACACCTCATCAGCTGTGACCATTTCTAATTTGAAATCATTGTTGGATACTCCTAGCTTTCTGTAGAAGGCTTTAATGTGTTCTACACCAAAGCGACCAGAGTGGTGGGACAGCTTGTTGACAAGAGTTGCAGCTATGCTGGTGAAAAAGGCGTTAAGTCTGCTAGCTACCTCCATTTTGTCTGTAATGAGGGAGTCACCCTCCTTGATGCTGATGTTGGTGAGTCTTGTTTTAAGTTTCTGGCTGCAACCAGGAAGCTGGTTGTTGAGAATTTTCCAGAGCTCACGTGGCTTATTCGTGTTTTCCTCTATTTTGTCGTTAATGTAATTTTTTTTTAAGGATTTAGTCAGGTTGGTTGACTTATTTCTTAATTTATTGCATTGCTTTTTGAGAGTTGAAAGGAGTAATTTGAGGTTGATATTATTGGGTTGTTTATCTACTTCTGTTTTACATTTTTGGTATTCAGAGTATTTCCTGTCTCTGTCTTTTATGGCAGCTAATAGGTCCGGATTCATCCATGGTTCCGAGCGGGCTTTGATCCTGACTGTTTTCACGGGAGCCATGTCATTTAGTATCTTTAGGAACGCCGTTTTGAAGCGATCCCAAGCGACATCGACCAGGTTGCTCGCGAGCACAGGGGACCAGTCCCACTCATTTTTGAGAACCGGTTCCCGTTATCGAAGCCACTATACCGTATTTTCGCGACTATATGGCAAAAATAGTTACGGGTGCTATTTGTGTATTTAACGCATAAATAAGGCGCAGCGTATTTTTGGGCGCAGGCATGGTTAAACATACGCTAGCTTAAATTATACGCTATTTTGCATGGACGCTGTTTTAAAAAGGCAGCAGGAGCAAAGCTGAGTTCGGTTGTACTTTATTGAAGTATTTATCAATGTACTCGCATTATTTTTTTGATCAATCCTCATCCACACATCCATCAAAGTTCTCATCTTCTGTGTCCGAAATGAACAGCTGGGCAAGTTCTCCATCAAACACTCCAGATTCCCTCTCGTCATTTTCAAAGTCAGTCTTGTTGCCGTGGGGTTCCTCGGAAAAGATGCCAGCTTTTGCAAAAGCTCGAACAACAGTGCAAGCAGACACGTTAGCTCAAGCATCCACGATCCATTCACAAATTGTGGCGTAACTCGCCCGACGCTGCCTCCTAGTTTTCGTGAAGCTGTGTTCGTCTGTCATCCATCGCTCCCATGACGCTCCCATTTCCAGCGGTTGGAGTTCCTTCGTCATGCCTTAATGATGACTCTAGGTGGAAACTTTTCTTTCGGCAGCGTCTTCCCCTTGAAAATCACCATAGGTGGCAGTTTCTGTCCATTAGCATAGCAAGCTAGCACAACAGTAAAAGCCGACTTCTCTTGGCCCGTTGTGCGTATCGATTTGCTACCGTGCTGGTCCCCTTCTTCTCCACAGTGTGCTTCACCGGGATGTCGAATGTGAGCGCCACCTCGTCCATGTTGGTGATGGGTTTGTCAGCAATTTTTTTTATTTACAACACACATAGCAGCACTATATGCTCACTGAGGGCGTGCCTTTAGCGTCCTCTCTCACCTGAAACCTTCACCCTTTAACGTCCGCATGCTGTCCTCAGTAATGTCCGCCTTTCCTCCATATAAACAGCGTGCCGGCCTAGTCACATAACATCTACGGCTTTTGGAACTCAGTGCGCACACAAGGTGCACACACAACAACCTATCTGGATTCGATAAGACATTCGATAAGGAATCGATAATGGCATTGACATCGATAATTTCTTAACGAACATCATCCCTAGCTGTGACTTTAGGACAGCTCTAGCATGACCCCTATAATGTATGGTGCACTGGAAGCCATTCATTAAATTGTGCAATTTTGTATTTTATTCCTATTTCCTCTTTTGCTGCTCTAACCTGACATTTCTCCACTGTGAGATGAATACATTATCTCCTCATAGCAAACTACTCAGACGACACAAATCTAAGGTACAATTCATTCCACGCCATTGCATTCATGTGGAATTCACTACATATTTGTGTTACAAACTACAAATCCCAAAACCAGTGAAGTTGGCACGTTGTGTAAATCGTAAATAAAAACAGAGTACAAAGATTTGCAAATCCTTTTCAACCTATATTCAATTGAATACACTGCAAAGAAAATATATTTAATGTTCGAACTGGAAAACTGTTATTTTTTGAAAATATTAGGTCATTTGGAATTTGATGCCTGCAACATGTTTCAAAAAAGCTGGCACACGTGGCAAAAAAGACAGAGTTGAGGAATGCTCATCGAACACTTATTTGGAACATCCCACAGGTGAACAGGCTAATTGGGAACAGATGGGTGCCATGATTGGGTATGAAAGCAGCTTCCATGAAATGCTCAGTCATTCAGCCAGCATCTGTGGTGGTATAGGGGTGTATTAGTGCCCAAGGCATGGGTAACTTACACATCTGTGAAGGCACCATTAATGCTGAAAGGTACATACAGGTTTTGGAGCAACATATGTTGCCATCCAAGCAACGTTATTATGGACGCCCCTGCTTATGTCAGCAAGACAATGCCAAGCCACGTGTTACAACAGCGTGGCTTCATAGTAAAAGAGTGCGGGTGCTAGACCGGCCTGCCTGTAGTCCAGACCTGTCTCCCATTGAAACTGTGTGGCACAATATGAAGCCTAAAATAGCCCAAATGTTTACTAAGTGTTGTTAAAAGGAAAGGCCATGTAACACAGTGGTAAAAATGCCCCTGTGCCAACTTTTTTGCAATGTGTTGCTGCCATTAAATTCTAAGTTAATGATTATGTGCAAAAAAAAAACTTTGTTTCTCAATTCGAACATCAAATATCTTGTCTTTGCAGTCTATTCAATTGAATATAAGTTGAAAAGGATTTGCAAATCATCGTATTCTGTTTTTATTCACGAATTACACAACGTGTCAACTTCACTGGTTTTGGGTTTTGTACAATTGCACATAACCGGTAACCTGACTCTCACCAGATCCTTGTAGTTCACTGAGCTCCACACAAGAATCTGGGAGTTCTCAATAGGAGATGTAGTTCAGAAGGCAGGGCCTTGTAAAATAATCATTGTATGTGATTGGATAAACCACTTGTCCGTTATCTTGAATGACGTGCTACTTCAACCACTCACATCGAAATCAATCCGTGACGCTGATGAGAGCGACGCTGGGAAATCCAAAACAGAACAGCCGACATATTGGATAACAACAGAGCAAAAAGTTAGAGAACTTTCACTGAAACAACGCAGCAATGTCAGTAGACGATCGATGTCGTTTGTGTAAAGAAAATATGCAGAATCAATGTCAGCACACGACTCCTCGCTGCGTGCCGCCATTCTTGTTTGAATCAAACAGTCGCTTCGGCGCTATGTCACATCTATGAAATCCCGCCCGGCGATCCTGATTAGTTCATTATTTTTTGCTATCTTGAAGGAGTTTGTATTGTCCTCGAGCCCAGATCCTTGTGTAGAGCTCAGCGAACTACAAGGATCTGGCGAGAGTCAGGTTACATAACCGGGTGACATTAAAAAAAATGCCCCCTAGAGGCTGTGGGCAGCATGACAGATGAAATCAGAGCAAAGTGATTGGCTGCTTAGAAAGCAACTGAGCACAATCATCTTCCTATTATATTTTGGAGAGAACAGTGCTTTGCTTTCTTTTATCTTCCTAAGGAAAAAGTCAAACATGTTTGGAAAGTGGCACATCAAGTTAGAATTGCACTTTTAACATCGATGCAATCATAAAAACATTGATTTTTAAAACTCTCCACCGTTCGCTGCAACACAAACAATGGCACCCACACACTACCGCTCTCATGTGCGCTCTATTGCAGCGGCCGTGCAGAAACTAATTAGTTACACTCATTAAACGATTATAAGCAACAAGAATATATATCAAAGCTTTTTGCTAATCTATTAATTGGTTCAGCCCTTTTTAAATATCAAAGATACCGTATATTACCAAATAAACGCCTTTGTGCAAATAACCGCCCATGTCCTAATAGCCGCCCGGGGTCTGACCCCATTTTGTGAATTAACCGCCTCTTCCTAATAACCGCCCATGTCCAAATAGCCGCCCATGGGCTGTTATTTGCATAATTTAGATTAAATTCATATTGATTTCATTAAGCCCAATTTATAAGATAAAAGGAAAAGCAAAGGTGCAGTAATTCTGGTAATTACGGTAACAGCAGACGTTACGTGGGGATTCTGGGTAATCAACATATTGCAATGGGTCACCGCATATAGCGTAACACACACTCAACGACAACAACAAACCCACGAGGAAAAGTTTCCACATGGCAAGCAACAGTAGCAGTGAGTTGAATGAACAGGATACCGGTACACCACAACTGATGGACGGGAATACTTTAAGGGGGAAGAAGAACAGAAAGTTTGACTTAAAGTTCAAGCTAGCGGTTGTGAAGTATTCGGAGCAGAATTCTGGTTTGGCAGCGGCCAGGCAGTTTAACATTGACCCAAAACGTGTACGAGAATGGAAACAAAAAAGGGGAGAACTACTATCTCAGTCGGCAATCGATGGAAAACGGGCTCGCTTATCTGGTGGAGGTAGGAAGAAAGTGAGCGACGAGCTTGATGCTAATTTGTGTCAGTGGATACATCACGTATGCTGCTTTATTTCAAACTTGGAGTACTGTAGCCTTTATTTTATTTAAGTGACAGTATTATTGTTCTGTTTTGATGGTGGGTTTTATACTTGAGTACTTGGTACCATAATTTTATTTTTCCAGGTAGGCTGCTTTATTCAAAAAGTTTATTTATTTTTAGTATTGGTATTCTATTTGACAATTGTTGCACTACTGCCATGTTGAGGCCTTGTTGATCTCTTGTCTTTTGATAGCCTACCTCATGTTGATCTCTTGTTTTTTTGTTTGTATGTTTACAATAGCTTTGACATTTAAAGTTTTTGTACGAAAAAAAAATACTGGACAGTAACCATTGTAACCAAATAATGGCCTGGTGCAGGCTGGTGCAAAAATAAATAAAAGCATTGTGCAAATAACCGCCCATGTCCTAATAGCCGCCAGGGGTCTGACCCATCCATCCATCCATTTCTACCGCTTATTCCCTTCGGGGTCGCGGGGGGCGCTGGAGCCTATCTCAGCTGACCCAATTTTGTGAAATAAACGCCCGGGCTACTATTTGGTAATATACGGTACATCGTTTTGGTCTCATGTAAGTTGTAATTAATATGCTTAGACATTCTTCGTTAAAATAATTTTGAGTTAATGGACAGAAATGTATGTTGTAGACCCCTGCCGTATAAAATGCATTTCACAATTATGAAACACGTTTTATATGCAGTTTTACACCATAGGAAACAATTACATGCTTACAGTATTTAGTATTGTACATGCATAATAACGCAATAAAATCAGCGAAAATAAATCTGTGAATACGTGGGGATCACAAAAGACAGTAGCTAAGCGGAAGTTGTTGGTTCTTATGTAATTTTTACGCAACGTTGTCTTTTCATACGAGGGCTACAACACTAAATCGACTGTTTGTGAATTAGTGCACGGCACCGTGAATACATCATAGCGAATATATTGTCCCCACCGTGCACACGCAAGATGATGAATGTGATGTTTGTGCAGCACAACATGCAAAAGTCAGGACATCACCAACGACAATAAGCAAACCAAAACTACTTGAGTCCCCATATTCAACAAGTCCACAGACCTGACTTGGAGCCCAGGTGGAACAAATGTCCTTTCTTCTGCTCGGACGTGGGTCGAGAGTAGATTTTAAAAAGTGGAAACCGTTGCATCAGCCCGGCTCTGAATGTGATCCCCATTTGGGAGGATTTGGGAATGCGGAAATGAGGGCGATGCCAGCAGGGACGTTAAAAAAAATACATGGAGGGAAGTCATGAAGCTCCTCCCATCAAGCACGAGGAGACCTTGCTTTGCAAACATAGCAGAATTATTATTACAATCCATCCCATCATTTTCTACCGCTTGTCCCTCTCGGATTCGCGGGGGTGACTGGACTGTATCCCAGCTGGATTCGGGCGTAAGGGATGGTTCACTCTGTAATAATAATAAAAATAATAATAATATTATTATTATTATTATTATTATTATTATTTTACAGCAGTGGAACTTCCCCAAATTAGTCGATGTTCTGTCAAGTCGTGAACGCGCCCATCATCTAGCGCTACTGCGCATGCGTAAAACTTGGACTAAACGTAACTGTAAGGAAATTAGTTTTAAATAACATTCAAACTCTATGTACCTTTTGAACAAATATATCGTGCGTAGAATCTTTTGACTAAATAATATATTATGAATAAGAAGTAAAAAATGTATATATATATATATATATATATATATATATATATATATATATATATATATATATATATATATATATATATATATATATATATATATATATATATATATATATATATATATATATATATTGATTGATTGATTGATTGAAACTTTTATTAGTAGATTGCACAGTGAAGTACATATTCCGTACAAATGACCACTAAATGGTAACACCCAAATAAGTTTTTCAACTTGTTTAAGTCCACTTAAATTGATTCATGATACAGATATATACTATCAAATATATACTAACATCATAATACAGTCATCACACAAGATAATCATCAGAGTATATACATTGAATTATTTACATTATTTACAATCTGGGGTGTGGGCTATGGAGGGGGGAGGGGCGTGGGGGGGGGGGGGGGGGTTAGGTTTGGTTGGTATCAACACTTCAGTCATCAACAATCAGCATCAACAATTGCATCATCAGAGAAATGGACAATGAAACAGTGTAGGACTGACTTGGTAGGATATGTACAGCAAGTATAGTGGACACATTTTTCCTGGTGATAACAATGTCACCCACTTTTATAGTGAAGTCATTGTATATTATATATATATATATATATATATATATATATATATATATATATATATATATATATATATATATATATATATATATATATATATATATATATATATATATATATATATATATATATATATATATATATATATATATATATATTAGGGGTGTGGGGAAAAATTTATTCGAATTCGAATCGCGATTCCGATGTTGTGCGATTCAGAATCGATTCTCATTTGTAAAAAATCTATTTATTTTTTATTTTTTATTTTTTTGTTATAAATCAATCCAACAACACAATACACAGCAATACTATAACAATGCAATCCAATTCCAAAACCGACCCAGCAACACTCAGAACTGCAATAAACAGAGCAATTGAGAGGAGACACAAACACGACACAGAACAAACCAGGGGTCACCAACCTTTTTGAAACCAAGAGCTACTTCTTGGGTACTGATTAATGCGAAGGGCTACCATTTTGATACACACTTAAATAAATTGCCAGAAATAGCCAATTTGCTCAATTGACCTTTAACTCTATGTTATTATTAATAATTAATTATATTTATCTTTGTGGAAACACCCTGATCATCTTAATGATTTCTCACAATAAATATATATAGAAACAGATAAATATCAATATGCAACACTTTATTTTTATATTTTCTCTAATTGCACATTTTTCAAATTGAACATTTTCAAATGATCACTTCTAAGACAGTCTTGTGAAATCACAATATCCCATTTTAACTAGCTAGCCACTAACATTTTTTTAACAAATCATGAATTACTTTGCAACATGTTTGTACAAATAATAACTCATGTAAAATACAAAAGTCAACTCTCAAATGTTTAAATAAATCATGTCACACTTTGAACTGGACACCAAATCTGTTATCTGTTTCTTTGTCAGTTAGTGGGAAGCCTGGCATTGCATGGTGTTAACTAGTGTGTTGTACTCTGGTGTGTAACTTGACACTACAACTCTGAGTGAGTCTTGCAGTTGTGCATCAGTGAGGCGTGTTCTGTGTTTGTTCTTGATGAAGTTCATGTCAGAAGAGGCTGATTCACAAAGATAAGTTGAACCAAACAGGCTTGCAACCTTCATAGCTGCTGCGCATACACCACTGTACTTTTTTGTGTCAACAAGATTAAGATTAAAGATTAAAGTACCAATGATTGTCACACACACACTAGATGTGGTGAAATTTGTCCTGGCACCAAAAGTTTGGTGCAGCCTGGTGGGCTTTGAGGTGGAGGTCATTTTGCAGTGTTACAATTTCAATCTCCACCTGTTCAGCATCCAGGCTGAATGTTGCACTTTATTGCTCAGCAATGCATGATATGTCCACGTTCATAAAAGGATTACAAATGAACGACATACATGGCTCAAGCTGATCCAGGTCACAAAACCTGTTCTCAAACTCTTGCCCAACTCTGTTTATGACCTGAGAGTACTTTTCTGCAATTTTGTCAAAAGCCTCAGATTCTACAGATTTTCTAGATTTGCCAGAATATTTTTATTTTATTTTAATCATAATAAGTTTGAAGAAATATTTCACAAATATTCTTTGTACAAAAAACAGAAGCTAAAATGAAGAATTCAATTAAAATGTATTTATTATTCTTTACAATAAAATTTCAAAAAATTACTTGAACATTGATTTAAATTGTCAGGAAAGAAGAGGAAGGAATTTAAAAGGTAAAAAGGTATATGTGTTTAAAAATCCTAAAATCATTTTTAAGGTTGTATTTTTTCTCTAAAACTGTCTTTCTGAAAGTTATAAGAAGCAAAGTAAAAAATAAATGAATTTATTTATACATGTTTACTTGACCCAATTCCTGGGAAACTTATTAAGGAGCTTTTTGTATTATTAGGTCCATCAGTGTTAAATATTATAAACTTATCACTTTCCTCTGGCACTGTTCCCCTAGCATTCAAAAAAGCGGTTATTCATCCTCTACTCAAAAGACCTAACCTCGATCCTGATCTCTTGGTAAACTACCGGCCGGTGTCCCACCTTCCGTTTATCTCGAAAATCCTCGAAAAAATTGTCGCACAGCAGCTAAATGAACACTTAGCGTCTAACAATCTCTGTGAACCTTTTCAATCCGGTTTCAGGGCAAATCACTCTACGGAGACAGCCCTCGCAAAAATGACTAATGATCTATTGCTAACGATGGATTCTGATGCTTCATCTATGTTGCTGCTTCTTGATCTTAGCGCCGCTTTCGATACTGTTGATCATAATATTTTATTAGAGCGTATCAAAACGCGTATTGGGATGTCAGACTTAGCCTTGTCTTGGTTTAACTCTTATCTTACTGACAGGATGCAGTGCGTCTCCCATAACAATGTGACCTCGGACTATGTTAAGGTAACGTGCAGAGTTCCCCAGGGTTCGGTTCTTGGCCCTGCACTCTTTAGTATTTACATGCTGCCGCTAGGTGACATCATACGCAAATACGGTGTTAGCTTTCACTGTTATGCTGATGACACCCAACTCTACATGCCCCTAAAGCTGACCAACACGCCGGATTGTAATCAGCTGGAGGCGTGTCTTAATGAAATTAAACAATGGATGTCCGCTAACTTTTTGCAACTCAATGCTAAGAAAACGGAAATGCTGATTATCGGTCCTGCTCAGCACCGACATCTATTTAATAATACCACCTTAACATTAGACAACCAAACAATTAAACAAGGCGACTCGGTAAAGAATCTGGGTATTATCTTCGACCCAACTCTCTCGTTTGAGTCACACATTAAGAGTGTTACTAAAACGGCCTTCTTTCATCTCCGTAATATCGCTAAAATTCGTTCCATTTTGTCCACAAGCGATGCTGAGATCATTATCCATGCGTTCGTTACATCTCGTCTCGATTACTGTAACGTTTTATTTTCGGGCCTCCCTATGTCTAGCATTAAAAGATTACAGTTGGTACAAAATGCGGCTGCTAGACTTTTGACAAAAACAAGAAAGTTTGATCATATTACGCCTATACTGGCTCACTTGCACTGGCTTCCTGTGCACCTAAGATGCGACTTTAAGGTTTTACTACTTACGTATAAAATACTACACGGTCAAGCTCCTGCCTATCTTGCCGATTGTATTGTACCATATGTCCCGGCAAGAAATCTGCGTTCAAAGAACTCCGGCTTATTAGTGATTCCCAGAGCCCAAAAAAAGTCTGCGGGCTATAGAGCGTTTTCTATTCGGGCTCCAATACTATGGAATGCCCTCCCGGTAAAAGTTAGAGATGCTACCTCAGTAGAAGCATTTATTTATTTATTTGGGGTGTATATATTTTCGAAGTATTTTTTTATATATATGCAGTATATATATATATTGATTGAGAGGAGACACAAACACTATATATATATATATATATATATATATATATATATATATATATATATATATATATATATATATATAATATATATATATATATATATATATATATTGATTGATTAATAAAAAAATAAAAAATAAATAAATATTAAAATGAGAATCGATTCTGAATCGCACAACGTGAGAATCGCGTTTCGAATTCAAATCGATTTTTTCCCACCCCCCTAATATATATATATATATATATATATATATATATATATATATATATATATATATATATATATATATATATATATATATATATATATATATATATATATATATATATATATATATATATATATGATACACACTACTGAAATTATTTTATGAAAGGATTTCAATAGTGTGTATGAAAGGATTTCAGTGGTGTGTATGAGAGAAAAAAAATCTGTAGTGTGTGTGAGAGGATTTCATTAGTGTGTGTGAGAGGATTTCAGTAGTGTGTATGAGAGAAAAACATTAGTAGTGTGTGCCAGGATTTCAGTCGTGTGTATGAGAAATAAAATGTCAGTAGTCTCTGTGAAAGGATTTCATTAGTGTGAATGAGAGAAAAACATTTCAGTAGTGTATGTGGGAGGATTTCAGTAGTGTGTATGAGATCATTTTAGTAGCGTGTGAGAGAATTTTAGTAGGATGTATGAGAAGATTTCAGTAGTGTGTGAGAGAGGATTTCAGTAGTGTGTGAGAGAGGATTTCAGTAGTATGAATGAGAGTGGTTCAATAGTGTGTGAGAGAAAAAAATCAGTTGTTTGAGTGAGAGCGTTTCAGTAGTGCGTATGAGAGTGTTTCAGTCGTGTATATGACAGAAAAAAATGTCAGTAATGTGTATGAAAGGATTTCAGTAGTGTGAATGAGAGTGTTTCAGTAGTGTGTGTAAGAGAAAAACCTTTCAGTAGTGTGCATGAGAGGATTTCAGTAATTTTTATGAGAGAAAAAAATTTCAGTAGTGTGTATGAAAGGATTTTAGTAGTGTTTATGAGAGGATTTTAGTAATGTGTGTGAGTGGATTTCAGTAGTTTGTGTGAGAGAATAATTTTCAGTTGTTTATATGAGAGCATTTCAGTAGTGTAAGTAAAAAGTAATTCTGAATAATGTATATATATATATATATATATATATATATATATATATATATATATTACTGTACACATGGGCAACACTTAATTGGCCCTAGTGTGTGAATGTGAGTGTGAATGTTGTCTGTCTATCTGTGTTGGCTCTGCGATGAGATGGCAACTTGTCCAGGGTGTATGCCACCTTCCGCCCAGCACCAAGTTCACGCCCTCAGCATGTTCCCTGTGGTCACACCTTCCCCCGTGCCATAGCACTGGGCATCTCAGAAGGACCGCCCCACTATTTGAAAAAAACGACTTTAACAATCACACTGTAAAAATAAATTGAAACCAGTGAATCTGAAAATTGACAGCCGCTCCGGTGCGCTTTATTAAACAAAATATGAACCGCTGAGGAGTGCAGCAGTTTTTTTTCTACAATTACCACCTATTAAACGATTACATTTACAATTTATTTGGTATGATAGTCACGTAAAGATGTCAAAAATCTATTTATTCAACGAGTGAAACTCACACTCTTGGAATGTGTTTGTGCCCGTCAGAAAACGACTCGTTTAGCTTCCAAATGGCTCCTCAGACTTTTGTGTTACATAATTGATTTATTACCAAAATAAGTGAAACATTAATTTTGAATGTAAAAATATATTGTAATAATATGAAATGTTTATTTTTGTATACAACTTTATGTTCATGCTTAACATGGTTGCTCTAAAATCACATGATGAAATACAAAAACAAAGACACATTCCAATTAAAAGCGATCTATTATGATTTTCCTCTTTTCTGAAGTTAAACTGTTAGATTCTCGCATTAAAAAATGCCAAAGCATCAAATCATGAGGTTCAGGCATTTTGGCGTGAGTTTGCACATAGTTTTGTATGTGTCTGAATGCTGTCTTTTTTAACATTGGGCCATCTGTGACGTCACAGATTGACAGATGTACTACTGTGGGCATTTCCAGATCATGCTCTGTGCCAGGCCCCTCTCCTCTGCTCTGCTCTCTTATGCCGATGCCTGCAGCCTCCAGTGTTATTTCTTCTTGTTTATTTGTCCACATCATTTTTACTGTTTTGTCAACATGGACCAGCACGAAGTTGGAAGAAAATACGGCGCCATTGCAACATTACTACGTACAGTAGTTTGAAGAAACCAGCTGTAGCGACATTTTTATTGCATGAGCGAAAACTGAGGGAACTCTTTTTCTAGTGTAGTAACACATAGCCATGCAACGGTATTAGCCGTAAAAGCTAGCTCGGCAAGAGATAAGCTAGCTTCTATGTCAGCACGAAACAGGTTTGAGTTTGTAATACACAACAAAATGCGGCAGAACACCGATTTGTACTGATTGAAAAACATGAACAATCATATTACAGTATCTGTAAAGTAGTAGCCCACATTTCATGTTTTGTTTGTACACAGCTAGCCAGACAGCGTATGTACTGTCGTTGTAATAACAAGCATGACGTGCTGTGTGTATCATGATCGATATTAGAATGTGACTCACTCAATGGACAATTGTCTGTTTGGTCCAGCTGGCTGGGGACGTTTTTCCGGATTTATTATTTGGGTCAGCACTCCATTTATGTGGAAATAGCTTGTCTTCAAATTCCACATTTTGCAGCTTCGAGTGACTTTCACCTCACTCTCTTGGCTTCCGTCTGCTCCAACATTTCACCCTCGTCTTCGTGCTCGCTTCTAGAAGCAGTAGTTCATCTTCCGTTCATTCAGCTTCAAAAGTATAAGATTGTGAATCTTCATTTGCCCAAAACTAGTCGTCTTTGTTGTCTATTACAAAGTCTTCTCTGATTAGAACACGCTCACGTTTGAATCCAGAAATAGGAACACTGTCATGATCTGTGGTCTAGATCATGTTTTGTTTAGTTATGTTCTGTTAGTTTTGGACTTCCTTAGTTGTTTTGTGCACTTCCGGGGTTTGTTTTGGTCACCATGGGTACTTATTGGTTTCACCTGCCTCTGATTAGTGTTCGGCACGTTCACCTGCTGTTGAGCACTAATCAGAGAGCTATTTATTCACGTTGCTCACCACACTCGGTCTGGCTTCCTTGTTTGTGGTATGCAACAGTCACGTTGATGTATTCCTGTTCTAGACTCCTGTGCTAAGTTGTTGCCTTAGCTTCCCGTGCGTTCGGCACGCTTTTCTTTTGTTTGTTTCTGTCTTTTTGGTATGTGTTATGTTTTGCAAAGATTAAATCCTATCCTACCTTCACGTTTTTGTCCGAGGTGTCCGTGTTGCATTTGGAGAAACGATCCCACATAAAGATGCGACCCCCACGTGACAAACACAAGTTGTTGCCAGAAGTCGGACGTGCGTTGATGTGGAAACGGAATTCAATGCGTGGAAGAAGTCAGTTCTGGCAATGATTAAAATGATCAGAATAAGGTAAATATTGAACATATTACATATTGTTATGAACGTGTCTATTACTACATTATATATAGATTTGCAGCGTGTAAATAAAGAAAATTGATGGAGGGTTTTGACGTTTTTTTTATAGGGATTTGAAGGCGACAACAGTGACTCCCGTTAGAAGCATCTTCCAAGCTTTTTTTTTATCATCTTTAAAATCCTAAATAAAATTTAAAAAAAAGATGTGTGTTGTTGTGTTTCATAATGGTTATGATTGATAGGCAAAATTCCCAAAAAAACTGCAGTTCTGTTGTGGGTCACACTCCGGTTGCCTCACGTTCTGCTGCACGCTCTGCTGAGCGCACTGTTGAGCGCACTGCTGAGCGCACTGCGGGCCACGCCCACTGCGGGCCACGCCCACGGGCGTTCCCTCTCGGCTGCGATCGCGCCTCCAAACAACACACCTGCCCGTGATGAGCGACCTGCCTTCATAAGCCAGGGCGTCTTGAGATCCAGTGCCAGAACGTAGCTTCTCGTAAGCCAACACGTCTCCAGCCTTCTCGCATGTGCTATCTCTCTCTCAGTGTTCCCTCCCAATCGTGTTCATTGTCTCTCGTGTTGTGTCGTTCTCCGGCTTTCCGTCGGCATTCCTCGTTGTCGAGATGTGTGTCTCGTCTCCCTGGATCCCCTCTGGAATTTCTCTTGCATCTCTGGACTTCGACCTCACGCCTGCCCATTGACCACGACTGTTTTTCGACTTCGGAGCCTGTTTTGCCCTCTTTGGACTTCCGCCTCGATCCCAACATCCATACTCAACACCCACTGGTAACCACTCTCATATAATTACCACACATAGTCACACTTCATATATTTGGATTACGCACACATCTCACACACATTACAAGCTGTTAATAAATACGCTGTAAATAAATACGCTGACAGCTAACGACGTCACTGTCTCACTGCCGTCTTCTTCTCCCGCTGCACCGTCACAAGTTCCCCTTTAACTCTAAAACAATAACACATATTATTCCAAATTCCACATTTCATTTATTGAACGTGGTCAATACGTTATCTATCAGTGATCTCACAATTCAGAAACTACTCATTGATTGTGCAATTCATTCAATTTCTTCTTAACGTCAACCTCTAAACTTTTATAACTTATTCAACAATGTTCCAGTTGTATTACATTATACCTGTCTGTAGTGGAAATGTGTGTTTTGTATAAAACAAGGGATTTTTTCCCCAAAACATTTATATATCTGAGAAAATAAATAAATGTCCGCTGCAGAGGACAATCAACCTAAATCACCTAAAGTGAGCTGGGGTAGAAATCCAGCACACCCAAGGGTAAATATGTCCATCATTTTTGTGGAATTTATTGTAGCATGACACAAAACACACAACTCAGTGTAGATTTATTGTGGTTGTTATTCTGCAGCAAAGATAATAAGCACTCAATGCTCGATCATCTCACCCTTTTAACAAATAGGTATAAAAATAAATCATAAGTTACATCTTGACAGATATATATATATATATATAAGTACTGGATGTTTTCATGGAAAACTTTCTCAACAATGAGGTCAAACCACAGTCGATGACATTGAGGTAAGCATGAATGTGTTTTTGAGGCCCAAGACAAGATTGAGTGTTTATGCCAGGAGTCGGCCTTGTGTGTGTGAATACATCATTAATAGCAATCAATATACTATTGACACCAAAACCACACAATCACATCAAATCTCACATAACATACTAGATCTATAACAGATCATATATTGATATAAATATACACTATATATATATATATATATATATATATATATATATATATATATATATATATATATATATATATATATATATATATATATATATATATATATATATATATATACATCTTTTTTTTAGGTTTGAAAATGCATGCATTTAAATGGAGAGCTGTCAAAATAAAAGCCATGCTACATCACTCTGTTGGTTATGTGGGATCCTCAAGCTAAAGTCCGGAACCTGCAAATGGTTGCCACCAGACCTTCCTTCTATAAGGCCAGCAGAGTTGGAGAGTTGAGGAGGTCAACAGATTCTGCTTTACCTCCTCCTCCCCCTTTATGGCTGTCCAGACCCTCCGTGAGCAAGTCCAGCTCGGGGCAGGCGAAGGTGAAGACGGACAGGTAGCTGCTGCAGGTGGGTGTGGAGGTCACCACGGGGGTACTGAGAGGCTCCAGGTCATTAGAAACTGACTTGTACAGGGTCTCCCAGTCAGAGACCCCGAGGGAGCTGCTCAGATCGATGTCCGGAACGGACCGGGCCGTCTCCGTGGGGGGTTTGTCCTCCAAAGTGGGCAGTAGGTTGTCGATGAGCCCTTCCTTCATGTCCAGAGAGGGCTCCAGGTCGCACATGTGGATCTCGGCGCTGGCGCACAAGAGGATGTCGGAATTCCCGGAGATGGCTGTGGCCGGATCACTCGGGATGTCCATGTCTTGGAGGAGCGAAGGAGCTTCCTGAGTGCTATCGTCCAGAAGCCTGTCCTCCTCCGGACTGGACGGGACTCCCGGCGATCCGGTAGACTCCCGCAAAATGGTCTCCATGTCCTCGGACATTTGGCACAGCGGTTTATGCGCGACGAGGATCAACTCCAGTCGCTCCTTCTCTTTGAGGAGGTTTGCTATTTCTGTCTCCAAGGATGCTTTTTCCTCCTCCAGCGTGTCCGTCTCCTTTGGGGCGAAAAAAAAAAAGAAGTCCCAACACACATTAGACGGCGCGAATGACAGCTGAGCAAACACATCAGTGTTTACTTACAGCTTGCAGTGTATCCGTCAGTTCCCTCCGTCTGTTGCGACACTTGGCCGCGGCCATTTTATTCCTCTCCCTCCGTATCCTCTTCTTCTCTTCCTCCTCTGGAGAAAGCTGGCACGGCAAAGAAATAATTCAGTGAGAACCTCCAAGAATCCAGCCCTCTCATCCGCCAGTCTGCTACATCTGTTGCCAGTGCTGCCCCACTGAAGAACGGCGCAAGCATGTTTCACGCGGCTAAAAATAGACGATTGTTGCAGACTTGCTGTGACCTGAATATCAATGGAAGACACAAGGCCAGAGGAGCATGCTCTTCTATTCCATGCACAATTAGTCACAATACCTGTTCTGCTTTTGCCTTCCTCGCCACATTTTTCCCCTTACTCCTGCCCTCTTTGGGTGTCGCCTGGTCAGAGCTCTGCAGCGCCTGATTGGCTTGCTGGCTGCCCGGAGACGAGGAGACGGATGTGATGATTGTAGGCTGGACCATCCACTGGAAATCTGGGCTGGAGGAAATTGCGGTGACTGTCGGAACAAACGCTGCATCTTGGCAGATGTCCTGCAGAGGAAAAGCATATCAAATAATGTGATTTATTGTGATTATACATTTAAAGTCAAATGAACTCGCTGAAATGCAGCCAAACAGAAATTGCCCTGTCCGGATCAATATTTGACTTTATCATTGCTGGTGACGTCAGCGCTGACGCAGGGATGCTGTGGAGTCTCCTGAATGGATTTATTTTCCTCAATGAAGCGCTGCGTCGTCACGCTCGGCAAACACAAACCCGGTTCAGTGGTAAACAAAAGAGAAGACATTTGATTGAAATGGTGTCCGAATGACATCCATATACACATGTCGAATGTTCGAGGTGTTGATTGGAGGAACAAACTCATACCTTTGCATTGCACCCCGTGGAGGAAGAGAAGGAGGAGGTTGGAGAGCTCGCCTCCTCCGCCGTTTCCTGGCACCTTGTCCCGGCAGGGGAGTCCGCCCGGCAGGTGGGGGGCACCGGCACGTCCTCCATGTCAGGCGGCATCTTGTTACGAAGCATCATTGAAAAAAATTGTTTTGTATTCCCTCCCCCCCCCCAAAAAAAAAAAAAAAAAAAGGGGGAAACAATCTGCTGCGAATGGCTGAGGCTGAGTCGTCCAGGTATAAAGTCTACCTGGTAACTGCACGAGCTGGACGCAAGCCCCTCCTTTTCAGCCCTGCTACAATTTTATGAATGAACTCGGACTGTACCATTCAAGGGAAGAAAGGGGGGGCGGCAACAAAACATTTTCCTCGCATTGTTTTCATGTCTATGCCGTTACATATGTGTGTTACATATGTGTGTTTGGTGACATTAAGGGCAAACGTAACGTTTCTCGGCATTCAAACGTTTTTAAACTGGGCTCATTGAAAACGTGAGCCGTCAACGCACGTGACCATTCACGCCGTGTCATTGGGTGGGCGTGTTCACCCCCCCCCCCCCCCCCCAAACACACGCACACACACACACGCACATATACCGTGCGTCTCTAAATCCCATTATCGACAACTAACGGACTGTTTGAATGAGGACTATAGTAACGGTGCAGTGTATTATCAAGCGTGCGGTCATAATAGACCAACGTGAGGGCGAAGTCACGTGACGCATGTGCTGGAGGACAGGAGGAAACGAGCATCCTCTTCCTCCTCCTCCTCCTCCTCCTCCTCCTCCTCCTCCTCTTCAAGGACAGGCGGTGCTCTGTGGACTCTAGTGTAAATTAAAACGGGGTTTGAAATGCATCGTTTGTTCCATGTTTGTGAGGGCTGCCGGCTGAGCATGGAGAAGAATGGAAGAGGAGATTGGGATTGGTTGTCACACTCATTATATCACGCCACCAGAGGGCGCCAAGCTCCCAGTCTGTGGCGTAAACATTTTACGGAATTAGGATCTGGGGTGGGCAGCACGGTGGCAGAGGGGTTAGTGCGTCTGCCTCACAATACGAAGGTCCTGAGTAGTCGTGAGTTCAATCCCGGCCTCGGGATCTTTCTGTGTGGAGTTTGCATGTTCTCCCCGTGACTGTGTGGGTTCCCTCCGGGTACTCCGGCTTCCTCCCACTTCCAAAGACATGCACCTGGGGATAGGTTGATTGGCAACACTAAATTGGCCCTAGTGTGTGAATGTGAGTGTGAATCTTGTCTATCTGTGTTGGCCCTGCGATGAGGTGGCGACTTGTCCAGGGTGTACACCGCCTTCCGCCCGATTGTAGCTGAGATAGGCTCCAGCGCCCCCCGCGACCCCGAAGGGAATAAGCGGTAGAAAATGGATGGATGGATGGAGGATCTGGGGTCAATACCGGAGTTCAATTTATCGAGTATAAAGGTGTGTTTTTCACATCAATGTAAATATTCAGCTATTTGGTATTTGTCTTGTCGGCTTTTACACAATACATTTAAGACAAAACAATAGTACAGTGTGAAGGAGAAGCTCCAGCTGGTACGTTGTGTAATTCGTAGATAAAAACAGAATACAATGATTTGCACATCCTTTTCAACTAATGTTCAATTGAATACACTGCAAAGACAAAAAATGTTAATGTTCAAACTGAGAAACATAATTTTTTTGTGTGCAAATAATCATGGCAGTAACATGTTGCAAAAAAGTTGGCACAGGGGCATGTTTACCACTGTGTTACATGGCCTTTCCTTTTAACAACACTCAGTAAACGTTTGGGAACTGAGGAGACACATTTTTGAAGCTTTTCAGGTTGAATTCTTTCCCATTCTTGCTTGATGTGCAGCTTAAAGGCCTACTGAAACCCACTACTACCGACCACGCAGTCTGATAGTTTATATATCAATGATGAAATCTTAACATTGCAACACATGCCAATACGGCCGGGTTAACTTAAAAAGTGCAATTTTAAATTTCCCGCTAAACTTCCGGTTGAAAACGTCTTTGGATGATGACGTATGCGCGTGACGTAGCCAGTGAAACAGAAGTATCGGTACCCCAATGAATCCAATACAAAATAGCTGTGTTTTCATCTCATAATTCCACAGTATTCTGGACATTTGTGTTGGTGAATCTTTTGCAATTTGTTTAATGAACAATGGAGACTGCAAAGAAGAAAGCTGTAGGTGGGATCAGTGTATTAGCGGCGGACTACAGCAACACAACCAGGAAGACTTTGACTCGGATAGCAGACGCGCTAGCCGACACTAGCCACCGACCGCACGGATGATCGTGTTGAAGTCCTTCGTCCTTCCGTCGATCGCTGGAACGCAGGTGAGCACGGGTGTTGATGAGCAGATGAGGGCTGGCTGGCGTAGGTGGAGCGCTAATGTTTTTATCATAGCTCTGTGAGGTCCCGTTATACTAAGTTAGCTTCAATGGCGTCGTTAGCAACAGCATTGTTAAGCTTCGCCAGCCTGGAAAGCATTAACCGTGTATTTAAATGTCCATGGTTTAATAGTATTGTTGATTTTCTGTCTATCCTTCCAGTCAGGGGTTTATGTATTTTGTTTCTATCTGCATTTGAGCCCGATGCTATCACGTTAGCTCCCTAGCTAAGTTAGCTTCAATGGCGTTGTTAGCAACAGCATTGTTAACCTTCGCCAGGCTGGAAAGCATTAACCGTGTATTTACATGTCCCTGGTTTAATATTATTGTTGATCTTCTGTCTATCCTTCCAGTCAGGGATTTATTTATTTTGTTTCTATATGCAGTTAAGCACGATGCTATCACGTTAGCTCCGTAGCTAAAGTGTTTCGTCGATGTGTTGTCGTGGAGATAAAAGTCACTGTGAATGTCCATTTCGCGTTCTCGACTCTCATTTTCAAGAGGATATAGTATCCGAGGTGGTTTAAAATACAAATCCGTGATCCACAATAGAAAAAGGAGAAAGTGTGGAATCCAATGAGCCAGCTTGTACCTGAGTTACGGTCAGAGCGAAAAAAGATATGTCTTGCACTGCATTCTAGTCCGTCACTCTAACGTTCCCTATCCACTAATCTTTCATCCTCGCTCAAATTAATGGGGTAATCGTCGCGTTCTCGGTCCGAATCGCTCTCGCTGCATTGAAAACAATAGGAAAATATGAGGCGAACAACTGACTACGTCACGCTACTTCCGGTAGGGGCAAGGCTTTTTTTTATCAGAGACCAAAAGTTGCGAACTTTATCGTCGTTGTTCTCTACTAAATCCTTTCAGCAAAAATATGGCAATATCGCGAAATGATCAAGTATGACACATAGAATGGATCTGCTATCCCCGTTTAAATAAAACAATTTCATTTCAGTAGGCCTTTAAGTTGTTCACTGTAAAAAATTACTGTAAAAATACCCCAAAAAATTACAGATGTATACTGTTCTTCTTAAATGCAGTTAAGTACTGTAAATTTTGTTGCATTTTACAAAAAATATCGACCAGCAGTAAGTTACTGTAAAACCTACAGTATGATTCAGTATTTTTCAGACTTGTTTCTTGGGTCCGCCCACAATTCGTCCAACCGAGCTTCATTTCACCTGGCCGCCGCAGCTAAATCCATCCTACTGCATGGTGTGTTTTTGATAACAAGGTAAGAGTCACTTGTACCTTGATGTGTCATTTTCTGTTTGAATTGCTTTATATATATATTTATAAAGTCCGAAATTACATAGCGTCACAGTCAGCATCACAGACACTATCGTTGACCACGCGCATGTGCCGCCGCGTGCTAGCTAGCTAAGTTTTCTTCATTTTTGTCATAGTGATCATAATGTCATTTGAATTAAATGATGCTCCCAACTGTCATGTTATATTTTGTCACAAGTCATCATGGTGACCTATTTTTTCTACAGATGTCTGCCACTACAGCCGATGTAGAGCAGACACTGACCCTCCCGACCAGTCCACGACTGATACTGCTGGGTAAGTGTCTCATGGAGCGCAGAACATAAGTCTGTTTGTCCTAAACGTATGTATACTATGCTCTCCTGCGGATGTATTTGTATCATTGTTGTTTTTGTCATTCCGAACATTGGAAAGTAATGATTTGCAGCAGTACACCTTAGGACAGTGGTTCTCAAATGGGGGTATGCGTACCCTTGGGGGTACTTGAAGGTATGCCAAGGGGTACGTGAGATTTTTTAAAAATATTCTAAAAATAGTAACAATTAAAAAATCCTTTATAAATATATTTATTGAATAATACTTCAACAAAATACATGTTTAGAATGAAGTTCATGAATCCAGATGGATCTCTATTACAATCCCCAAAGAGGGCACTCTAAGTTGATGATTACTTCTATGTGTAGAAATCTTTATTTATAATTGAATCACTTGTTTATTTTTCAACAAGTTTTTAGTTGTTTTTATATCTTTTTTTCCAAATAGTTCAATAAAGACCACTACAAATGAGCAATATTTTGCACTCTTCAATCAATCAATCAATCAATCAATGTTTATTTATATAGCCCTAAATCACAAGTGTCTCAAAGGGCTGTACAAGCCACAACGACATCCTCGGTACAGAGCCCACATACGGGCAAGGAAAACTCACCCCAGTGGGACGTCAATGTGAATGACTATGAGAAACCTTGGAGAGGACCGCATATGTGGGTAACCCCCCCCCCCCCCCTCTAAGGGAGACCGAAAGAAATGGATGTCGAGTGGGTCTGACATAATATTGTGAAAGTCCAACACATCAGCGAAAGTCGTCCCCCCCCCCCGTCCTTATACAATTTTATACATCAGAAACTGATGACATAGTGCTGTATTTTACTTCTTTATCTCTTTTTTTCAACCAAAAATGCTTTGCTCTGATTAGGGGGTACTTGAATTAAAAAAATGTTCACAGCACTGAAAAAAGGTTGAGAACCACTGCATTAGGACAGTGGTTCTCAACCTTTTTTCAGTGATGTACCCCCTGTGAACATTTTTTTAATTCAACTACCCCCTAATCAGAGCAAAACATATTTGGTTGAAAAAAAGACATAAATAAGTAAAATACAGCACTATGTCATCAGTTTCTGATTTATTAAATTGTATAAGATTGCAAAATATTGCTCATTTGTAGTGGTCTTTCTTGAACTATTTGGAAAAAAAGATATAAAAATAACTAAACACTTGTTGAAAAATAAACAAGTGATTCAATTATAAATAAAGATTTCTACACATAGAAGTAATCAACTTAAAGTGCCCTCTTTGGGGATTGTAATAGAGATCCACCTGGATTCATGAACTTCATTCTCAACATTTCTTCACAAAAAAATAAATCTTTAACATCAATATTTATGGAACATGTCCACATGTCTCAGCTGCATTACTGCTACGCTTTAACCAAACCTCCATTGTTTTCTACATGGATAGTTGATTGACAGTTGGTGCCGTGTGGCACCGCCAGGTAGGGTCAAACCATCATGGCATGGGGGAAACTCTGGCTTTATGGTAATGAATGGAATAGCCTACTTGATTAGATGTTCAGTTTATGAACTTACATTTATATTTTGTCGAAATATTATTCAATGAATATATTTATAAAGGATTTTTTAATTGTTGCTACTTTTAGAATATTTAAAAAAAATCTCACGTACCCCCTGTCATACCTTCAAGTACCCCCAGGGGTACGCGTACCCCCATTTGAGAACCACTGCCTTAGGAGACTAGATGTAAACAGAGTAAAGAGAGAGCGAGTGAGGTGGCCATTCCAAATACCTTTAAAATGCTACCCATATTGGATACTGTTTAGGAACATAAACTGCATTTCTTGACTGTACCAGTTGCTGGTGACAGTCACAATAAAACGTTGGATGATCAGCATGGAAGGTGATGTCATCTGCGAAGGCATCCAACCTAGCTTCATCTCAGGGCTTGCTGCCCTTCTTGCCACCTACTATGTGTTCAACTTGGAATACCAAGAGGAAGGTGCTCGGACATTGGAATTTGTTCAAAGGTAAATCCTCTTGATACTGTTAAATACTGTTAGGATATTTTGCCCCTTTTCTCACCTCTGTTCAGGAATTTGACTTGTCATTTCCCCAATTTTGTGCCTTAAGTCAATGACTCTTCTGTTCCTTTGTGGACCTTCTCATTAGGGACCGAAGCACCAGTTTGACACTAGGATACAGAGAAGGTAGGTAATGTGCAGGTAAAGATATGTTGACTGGGTCAAAGAAGGAAGCACCTGTTTGACCCCAGAATGCAGAAAAAGTAGGTAATTTGCAGGTAAAGATATGTTGACTGGGTGATGGCAGGAAGCACCAGCGTGACCCGAGGATGCAGAGCAAGTAGGTAATGTGCGGGTGAAGATATGTTGGATGGGTAAAGGCAGGAAGCACCAGCGTGACCCCACTATGGAGAGAAGGTAGGTAATGTGCGGGTGAAGGTATGTTGAATGGGTGAAAGAAGGAAGCGCAGGTGTGGTCGAGGCAATGCAGACAAGGTAGGTAATGTGCAGGGGAAGATATGTTGTATGGTGAAAGAAAGAAGCACCAGTGTGACCCCAGGATGCAGAGAAGATAGGTAATGAGCAGGTAACGATATGTTAAATGGGTGAAAGCAGGAAACATCAGCGTAAATACACGGTCCCGTAGATGGAGAGAAAACACATAAATAGAGAGAGGGATTGGGGAGGCTTTAGCATTGTCTTCCTCTGTGAATTTGTCTTAATGGGTTTTAGAGCATTCACTCATCTGCAGCTGTGGTTATGGTATAGGCTCACATATACCTGTATCCTAAAATTGATATGAATATTTGTGCAGTGCATATTCCTAAATTAACAATGTGAGGGGAGTTCTGTATCGACTGCAAGTAATCTTCAATCACAACAGAATATCTAATATGCTTTGTCTCTTTTTTAGGCGATTCATTGGCGTTAACCCTGAGAGGGGAACAAAGGCTAGCCAGGGAAATGTGGTGTCCAAGAAGACCGGGAAGCTGGTCCAGAAAAAGGCAGGAACTGTAAATCCTCACGTAGCCACCCTTATAAAACATCTCACAGACTTTGAGTGGGGCTTTATGTAGCAGACAACTAAACACTGGACTCGTGTTCAGTTATTTGTCTCCAGTTTGAAATTAAGTATTTCAAAGACTATGTACAGAGGAAGGAATGATTTTCTTCAAGAAGGATCTGAGGAAACAAATTTGGGACAATGTATATAATGAAGATGATGTAGATGATGCATATGGGAATTTTGTCAACACCTTTCTAACACTCTATGATAAACATTGCCCATGGAAAGAACGTAGTAAGAAGCAAAAGAAAAACAACCAACCGTGGATGACAAAAGGACTGAAAAATGCTTGTCACAAAAAAAACACATTGTATCGAATATTTATAACACAAAGATCTATAGAGGCAGAAAATAAGTATAAGAAATATAAAAACAAGCTAATTGGTATACTACGAACATGTAAGAAGGAATACTACAGTCAATTATTAAACAAGAACAAAAACAACATGAGAGCAACATGGGGCATCATTAATAGCATCATTAAAAATGGTGCTAAGAAAGATTACCCCCATTACTTTCGAGATGGACATACAAAAAATGACAATATGAACCAAATAGCTGAACGTTTCAATGATTATTTTGTTAATATCGGAACAAATCTGGATCAAAGAATTCCAAATGCAGATGATGGGTCAGTTGAGGACTTGAGTGAGCTCATAGACAGAAATCCCAATTCCATGTTTCTTAAAAGTGTAACAAAAGAAGAAATAATCAAAATTGTAAAAAATTGTAAATACAAGACTTCAACTGACTGTCATGGAATAGATATGGTAACTATAAAAAAGGTTATAGAAGACATTTCAGAACCTCTGAAATATATCACCAATGTATCATTTTTAACCGGAAAATTCCCAGACAAAATGAAAATTGCAAAAGTCGTACCAATCTATAAGAATGGAGACGTACACCAGTTTACTAACTACAGACCAGTTTCATTACTTCCACAATTCTCCAAAATCATGGAACAATTATTCAATAGTCGATTAGATTTATTTATTAACAAAAGTGGGACGCTCGTGGAGAGCCAATATGGATTTCGAGCAAATATCTCAACATCAATACCATTAATTAAAATAACAGAGGAAATTACCAATGCAATAGATGGTAAAGAATGTGTGGCAGCAGTATTCATGGACTTAACAAAAGCATTTGATACAATTAATCATGATATTTTAATACAAAAATTAGAACGATATGGCATCAGAGGTTTGGTATTGAACTGGGTAAGAAGCTATTTAACCAACAGGAAGCAATATGTGAAGATGGGTGAAAATATGTCAACACGGCTAGATATATCCTGTGGTGTGCCGCAGGGATCAATACTGGGACCAAAATTGTTTAATCTTTATATAAACGACATTTGTAAAGTTACAAAGGACTTAAAGTTAGTTTTATTTGCAGATGATACAACTGCTTTCTGTTCAGGAGAGAACACACAGAAGATAATACAAATAATAACAGAAGAAATGAACAAATTAAAAAGATGGTTTGACAATAACAGACTATCTTTGAATCTCAGTAAAACTAAAATAATGCTATTTGGTAATAGTAGGAAAGAGCATCATACGCAAATACAAATAGACGGAGTAGACATCGAAAGGGTAAAAGAAACCAGATTTTTGGGAGTATTAATAGATGATAAAATGAACTGGAAATCTCATATACAAAACATACAACATAAGGTAGCAAAAAACATTTCAATAATGAATAAAACAAAACACGTCCTGGGCCAAAAATCATTTCATATTCTCTACTGCTCACTAGTGTTACCATATCTGACTTATTGTGCAGAAATATGGGGAAATAACTACAAATGTGCGCTACATTCGTTAACCATGTTACAAAAAGATCAGTTAGAATAATACATAATGTTGGATATAGAGAACATACAAACCCTTTATTTATTAAGTCAAAAATATTAAAGTTTGGTGATTTGGTAAAATTGCAAACAGCTAAAATGATGTACAAAGCAATCTATAACCTGCTACCAAAGAATGTACAACATTTCTTCTCAACTAAAGAGGAGAAATATAACCTTAGAGGAAAAAATAATTTAAAACATTTATATGCACGTACAACACTTAAAACTTTTAGCATAACAGTATGTGGAATTAAATTATGGAATGGATTAAGTAAAGAAGTTAAAAATTGTACTGACATGATCCAGTTTAAGAGGTTGTTTAAATTAATAGTGCTTACAAAGTACAAAGAAGAAGAATTATGAGAAAAACTTCCAACCTTATTGAAAATATTCTTCATCTCAGTATGTTAATAATGACTGAATTAATTAATTACATATTACAAACTGTTGTATATACTAATTCATAGATGTTATTTTATTATATAAAAAGGTCAGTAAATGATTTTATATAATTGTAAATGCTTTGAAGTGGGAAAGGGGTAGGATTAAATAAGCTTTGCTTCTTCCTACTCCTTTTCGGGCATGATGTAAATGAAATGATATGAAATTGTGTGATGTATTATGATGTAACTGTGTTCATGTTCGAAATAAACTAAAAGAAAGAAAGAAAGTTGACATGTTCTAAATGTTAAAATGCTTTACTGAAAATAAGAAGAATGCACTAAATGTACATTGAATGTATTTGATGCGCTTTAAAATAATTGGTTAATAAAAGCATAAACTTGCAAGGCCATTTCTCCAGTCATTTTTATGCCAGCAGATTGCAGGGGTTTTGATTTTGAAAAATTAAAAGTTCAACTCATTAACTTCTAGTAGCATTATACTGTAAAGCTCAGTCTATAGTGCTTACAATTATTTTACTGTAATTAACTGTTCATGGATATTACAGTAGATACACTAAAATAACAGTGTAATGCCGCTAAACAGATGACAGTATTATGCTGTGAAGCGTATATGATACAGCACAGTACTGTGATACCTTTTACAGTAATAAACTGTAGTGATAAATCACAGTATGTATGTTGTAGAAAAACAGTTTTATACTGGAACCATTAGCTGCCAGTAGGTTACTGTAATTATCCATCCATCCATCCATTTTCTACCGCTTATTCCCTTTGGGGCCGCGGGGGGCGCTGGAGCCTATCTCAGCTACAATCGGGCGGAAGGCAGGGTACACCCTGGACAAGTCGCCACCTCATCACAGGGCCAACACAGATAGACAGACAACATTCACACTCACATTCACACATTAGGGCCAATTTAGTGTTGCCAATCAATCCCCAGGTGCATGTCTTTGGAGGTGGGAGGAAGCCGGTGTAACCGGAGGGAACCCACGCAGTCATGGGGAGAACATGCAAACTCCACACAGAAAGATCCCGAGCGCAGGATCAAACCCAGGACCTTCGTATTGTGAGGCAGACGCACTAACCCATCGCTTACGTGCAGTGATTTCTCCAGATTCCCTAAACCTTTTGATATTACGGACCGTAGATGGTGAAATCCCCAAATTCCTTGCAATAGCTCATTGAGAAATGTTGTTCTTAAACTGTTCCACAATTTGCTCACGCATTAGTTCACAAAGTGGTGACGCTCGCCCCATCCTTGTTTGTGAAGGACTGAGCATTCCATGGAAGCTGCTTTTATACCCAATCATGGCACCCACCTGTGCCATGATTAAATATCTTGTCTTTGCGGTGTATTCAATTGAATTTAAGTTGAAAAGGATTTGCAAATCATTGTATTCTGTTTTTATTTAAGATTTACACAACGTGCCAACTTCACTGGTTTTAGGTTTTGTAGTCGCACTGTTCCGGCACAATATTTGCCTGAAAGTGTTTCCTGTTTAAGTGCCTTGCTCAGTTTGTGTTAAAATGTATTGAGTCACAGATGTTAAACTCAAGGCCCGACACAACATTTGGCCCGGCACATCTTTTTATGTGGCCTGCAGTACTTTGGGAATAAGAAACATCACTTGTCTTGCTAAAATGTATTTCAGTTTTGATGTAAAAAATGTGCTGCGTGCAGCTGCAGTTATTCTAAGCTTAGTTGAAATTTTTGTCATTATTTTGTGCAACAAGCTGTTGAATTATTTGGTTATAGTAACCCTTTTTAAAAAAGATTCTATATTAGCTAACTTAATATTTACCGTCACCTTGACTTGTGATGTCAAAACAGACTTTCCATCAGTTTGTTGGTAAACAATGATAATAATCAAGTGAAGGGGGAATTGTTTAATATTATGAGGCAATTATATACTCTTTAAGGGTTTTATAATATATAAAACGTTGTGTTATCAAAGCGAGTGCAGGTTTGCCAGTAAGTGTACAGTGTACACAATGCTAAGCAGTAATAAGCTCTAGTTAGATAAGTGATAAAACGTTAATATTGGATCTAATTAGAATATGTTGTAGCAGATCGCTGTATGACACCATGTCAGGTATATTTGACTTGATACCGCTTGCCGCCACAGTATGAGGCACTGATGGACATGCTACTTGTACAAACCCCGTTTCCATATGAGTTGGGAAATTGTGTTGGATGTAAATAAAAACGGAATACAATGATTTGCAAATCCTTTTCAATCCATATCCAATTGAATGCACTACAAAGACAAGATATTTGATGTTCAAACTCATAAACTTTCATATTTTTTTCTTGCAAATAATAATTAACTTAGAATTTCATGGCTGCAACACGTGCCAAAGTAGTTGGGAAAGGGCATATTCACCACTGTGTTACATGGCCTTTCCTTTTAACAACACTCAGTAAACATTTGGGAACTGAGGAGACACATTTTTTAAGCTTCTCAGGTGGAATTCTTTCCCATTCTTGCTTGATGTACCGCTTAAGTTGTTCAACAGCCGGGGGTCTCCGTTGTGGTATTTTAGGCTTCATAATGCGCCACACATTTTCAATGGGAGACAGGTCGGGACTACAGGCAGGCCAGTCTAGTACCCGCACTCTTTTACTATGAAGCCACGTTGATGTAACACGTGGCTTGGCATTGTCTTGCTGAAATAAGCAGGGGCGTCCATGGTAACGTTGCTTGGATGACAACATATGTTGCTCCAAAACCTGTATGTACCTTTCAGCATTAATGGCGCCTTCACAGATGTGTAAGTTACCCATGTCTTGGGCACTAATACACCCCCATACCATCACACATGCTGCCTTTTCAACTTTGCGCCTATAACAATCCGGATGGTTCTTCTCCTCTTTGGTCCGGAGGACACGACGTCCACAGTTTCCAAAAACAATTTGAAATGTGGACTTGTCAGACCACAGAACACTTTTCCACTTTGTATCAGTCCATCTTAGATGAGCTCAGGCCCAGCGAAGCAGACAGCGTTTCTGGGTGTTGTTGATAAACGGTTTTCGCCTTGCATAGGAGAGTTTTAACTTGCACTTACAGATGTAGCGACCAACTGTAGTTACTGACAGTGGGTTTCTGAAGTGTTCCGAGCCCATGTGATGATATCCTTTACACATTGATGTCGCTTGTTGATGCAGCACAGCCTGAGGGATCGAAGGTCACGGGCTTAGCTGCTTACGTGCAGTGATTTCTCCAGATTCTCTGAACCCTTTGATGATATTACGGACCGTAGATGGTGAAATCCCTAAATTCCTTGCAATAGCTGGTTGAGAAAGGTTTTTCTTAAACTGTTCAACAATTTGCTCACACACTTGTTGACAAAGCGGCGACCCTCGCCCCATCCTTGTTTGTGAATGACTGAGCATTTCATGGAATCTACTTTTATACCCAATCATGGCACCCACCTGTTCCCAATTTGCCTGTTCACCTGTGGGATGTTCCAAATAAGTGTTTGATGAGCATTCCTCAACTTTATCAGTATTTATTGCCACCTTTCCCAACTTCTTTGTCACGTGTTGCTGGCATCAAATTCTAAAGTTAATGATTATTTGCAAAAACAAAAATGTTTATCAGTTTGAACATCAAATATGTTGTCTTTGCAGCATATTCAACTGAATATGGGTTGAAAATGATTTGCAAATCATTGTATTCCGTTTATATTTATATCTAACACAATTTCCCAACTCATATGGAAACGGGGTTTGTAGTAATTGCTAAGCAACAAGTTACTCTCGATTGAATGTAGCTAAGCTACAGGGCAAGCTATCCTCAGAATTGTAGCAAGCTACATCACAAGCTATATGGCAACAGTAGCTTGCTACACCGAAGAGTTTATCTACAGTATTTATATATACTGTATATACACATACATACATACACCCAGTATGACATGCATTAAGATACAGACCCCTATTTAACGACATCCATATCTATGGGCCCACATGTTTAAAACCAATGTTAATCTGACTGAGTGTACAAATGGACCCAATAACAACTACCTGTAGGGGTCCCCACACGCCACTTCATGTATTTATTTTAGTTTGCCTTTTCTTTGGCCCACCCCTATAATGTTATTAATTTTCACCGGCTAGTAAAAAAAACAAACATCATCTACCTATATCTTGACAAAAAATAAACAAAAACAAAAACAGACTTGTATGTTGTCTGGGAAAAGTTGCTCACCTCAATGTGCAGTAAAACTTTTCATGAACTCACCTCACCTTAATGTGTGTTGCTAAATTTATGTTAAAACGTCTTAAATGTTGAGCGCAGTTATGATTTTTGGTTTACAGAGTAAACAACTAAAAATGAAAGTTTTGGGCTTTGTTTTCTGTAAACGCTTACATTTGTCTAAATATGGCTAAGGACACGCATTATTGTGGGTTTCCTGGACGTCATCTTCATCATTAAAGGAAAAATAAACTCCTTCAGCCATTTTCAAGTACCGGTATGTTTCTTTTTTTTTGAGTCGTCAGCTTGAAGCGTCCCTCTGTCTCAGACTCCCTAGTCGTTATGTGACATGAGTGCGTTTCTGTTATGATTTTGCTTCTTGGTTACGATGACCCGCCTTATGTTGCCTCTGAATGTTAGGCTGAATGTTTCACCCTAACCTTAGCCAATTGTGACTCATCAAACAAATCCCAACCAATAATCATCATGGATTTTAACTATATGTATGGATGTTCTCATTCATCCAGGTCATTGTACTTTTGGGGGGGCTGGATTCGCGGTCCATTTTCTCTCTTTGTAGCTTTGATGTAACCTACCTCGCTACCTGGGTCTAAAAATAGCTAAGCTACAGGAATCGCTACTTGTTAAAAAAACATGTAGCTTGTTACTGCCAATCACTGATGAAATGATTTTTTACAGTCATCAATATAATAAATATATTTTATTAAAAATACATGTATATTTCATTAGTCTTTAAGTTATTTATTCCCGTAGAGTTTCCATGCTTTGTACATCCGTCTTAACTTTCTCAGGTTGGGTTTCTGAAGTTCCTGCAGGCACAAGAATGCTTAGTCACCATCAAGTCGTAATGTTAAAAGCAGTACAGCATTTTGGTACCTTCTGGTTCGGGTCCAAATGGACGACGTCAACAAGGGGAGCGATGGATGGACGACCATGTGCACACTGAAAGGGCAGCTGGCAAGAAGACAAGGACGCTACCAAGCTGTGGCACTCATCTCGGTTCAGACGGTCGTTGAATTTAATTGCGCCTGTTGACAAGTGTGAAGCTTTCTTTTTCAAAAACGGACACTTGCCAAATGATAATGATGATAAGATGAAGAGGAGTTTGTCCTGACCGTGACATGCTAGAGAGGCGAGGACTTTCAGCACCGTGAGAGGTAAAGTTCCTCTCACTCTGCCAGTGGAGCGTAGTAACTGAAGCAAAGAATACAGAAAGATCTTTATACTCCAACACTCCTTTCCACCAAAATGTGGAAGATATACCCTTAAGTCACACAAAACTGTCATCATGGATGGACGATAATAAAGATAAAGTTATTCTTATTTATATTTCTTTGTTGGCTATGGAACATTTTAAAAAGTTTCAAAATACAATAGGTTCTGTGTGCAACATTACAGGAACTGTACCACCATACTGTACATCTCAGTCTCACCTCCATCTGCTCTTGAAGGTAATCCTGTGGTATGATTGCAGATAGTAAAAAAAAAAACAAAAGGTGACACACTCACACTTATCTGATTAACTTTAACACCAAAAAGTTAAACAAAACCCCCACCTCGACGACACGTTTGATAACAGATGGCCTCTTCCGCCGTAGCTCGTTATTTTCTTTTTCCACGAAACACACGGGGACCTTGCCCACAAGCACGTGGGCATCCTCCGACTGTGAGAAAGTCACTTCCAGGCCCAAGTTCCACAAATGAGCCTGACAAGACCTGTTTATGATGGAAGAACAGGAGCCTCAGTTCAGCGAGTTTGTTATGTTACATTTGAATTTATGGTTATTTTAATGACACTTAAGAGTACAAACTCAGCCACAGAATTAGGTAACACCTGAAAAAAATCCAGTACACAAAATAATATAAAAGTTTGGCTGAAACAGTAAGATTTCATTTATATACAGTTTGTATTACTCATCTGTTCCAAAATGTCAGACAAAAAACAAATTGTACAAAAAGTGAAACAATTTTTACGAAAATAAACTGTAAATACTCAAAAAAAAAAAAAAAAAAAGGTTAGCGACTCACCAACATGTGAGATTCTTTGTCTGGGCACCTGATCTTGCGGAATAACACGTCGGCAAAAATACTTTTTTATTATGCGCAATGGCTGTAAGATGCTATATGAAAACTCAGGCAAAAACTGTCATCAGAACAACAGAATCATAATGTATGAAAAGTGGGACGTACCAAAATCAAGGTACCAGTGTTTTGTTTTGACTCGAATATAAGATGGCATTTTTTCCTAGATAACAGTTTGATAGACAGGCCATCTTATATTTAAGGTAGGGATGGGCAATATCACCTAAAATCTATTTCACAAAATATATTGCAGTGTCCTGCGACAAAGGCATATATCAAAATATATTTTTTTGTATATAAATAGTAATACAATTATTTCAAAACGAGTTACAAAGGCTTCTACTTTGGCTGCTGACAATAACATAATACTTCATTCCCAGTTGTATTTTTTTAGCAAAACTATTATTAATCTACTTGCGCATTTACTGTTAATATCTGGTTACTTTCTGTTGTAACATGATTCTATTTACAATGATGTTCAAATGTAATAAGCACCTATTCTTCTTTTGTTTCGATACTTTACATTAGTTTTTGGCAATATGACAAATTTGTGTATCGATCCAATACCAAATACAATCATTATAGGTGCTCCACGCTCCACTCTTCATCAACGGCACAGCGATGGTGATGGTAAGCAGCACCAAGTTCCTGGGGGTGCAGATAACTGACAATATAACCTGGTCCCTACACACCGGAGCTCTTGTAAAAAGAGCTCAGCAGCGCATGCACTTTTTGCGTCGGATGAAAAGAGCACAGCTCCCTCCCCCCATTCTCACCACATTCTACAGAGGCACTATAGAGAGCCTGCTGACCAACAGCATCTCTGTCTGGACTGGAGCCTGCAATGCCTCAGACTGGAAGTCTCTCCAGAGAGTGGTGAGGACGGCGGAAAAGATCATCAGGACTCCTCTTCCTCCTATCCAGGAGATCGCAAAAAGCCGCTGCCTGACCAGGGCTCAGAAAATCTGCAAAGACTCCTCCCACCACCACCAAGGACTGTTTTCACTGCTGGACTCTAGAAAGAGGTTCCGCAGCCTCCGAAGCAGAACCTCCAGGTTCTGTAACAGCTTCTTCCCTCAGGCCGTAAGACTCTTGAACGCATCATAAAAATCCCCTCAACTCCCCCCAAAATGGATTAACTCGCTGGAATAAAAAAGACAATATAAGATACATGTATAAGCCCTCTAGATCACTAAGATCTTCTGAGACCAATCTGTTAGCGGTTACCAGAGTAAACTCAAATCAAGGGAGAGCATCATTCAGTCACTATGCAACAAATAGCTAGAATAAACTTCCTGAAGATGTCAGACTCTCCCCAACTCTGACTACTTTTAAAACTAGACTGAAGACTTTTATGTTCACCTTAGCTTTCAGCTAAATCTTTTAATCTTTTAACTTTTAACGTCCGCACTGTTTTTATTTTTATTCTGCATTTTAATTTTGCTTTTATTTTCTTTCATTTCACTTTGTTGTCTTTGAAGCACTGTGAGTCTGCCTTGCCTATACAAAGCGCTATACAAATAAAGTTGCCTTGCCTTGCCTTGCCTACATCCATAAACGTGGACGCATGTGAAAAAGTGCAATATATTTATCTGTACAGTAACCTATTTATTTATTTATATATGCACCTTATTGCTTTTTTATCCTGCACTACCATGAGCTAATGAAATGAAATTTCATTCTTATCTGTACTGTAAAGTTCAAATTTGAATGACAATAAAAAGGAAGTCTAAGTCTAGGTCTAATGTTGGTCATACCAATGCTGATAATCATACTTCAAATTTCCAAAATCATTGAATGATTCAATAGTTGATCACAATTCTAATCATACATAAACACAGGATGGTGGTGTAACAATATCAATTTAATATTGAAAGTATTTTCTAATATTGGATCGGATTTAACTCCTTTGGTGTTTGCCCATTAAGCCCTCCTGTGTCCAGGCACTTATTTCCTGAGTTAGTAAACAATAGCAAAAACAACAAAAGATTTTGTGATAATAAAAAAATATATAAATCTAATCACTGTAGTGTCAACATTATATGGATATTACACTTTGTGTTGTTACTGTCAATATTTGTATCAATCCGCCCACCTCGATTTACTTTCAAGAGCTCTATCTTAGCGGTTAGGATGTTTAGCTATTCCTCGTTGTCTGATGATAATAGTACTCGTAAGAAACATAGTCTATTTACTGCCATGAAAATGAGGATTAGTAACTTAGAAGCAGCTTTGCACTGCAAAAGAACATTAACCGCGAGCTTAAGCGAATATGCTACATTGCGTTGAGGACACGGACGTTCGCTTGTCCTTGTCAAATTTGTGGGACACAGCTAAAATTTGTCATCTACATGTGTTATCACGATATAATGATAGTATTAAAATCTCTATTGTCTGCCAAATTGATATGATTTACAGTGTATTGTATATAGCAGTGGTGTGCCGTCAGAGCCAGCAAGGCCTTCTCTGCTGGCCTAAATCATGATCATAATTAAAGATAAAAGTATTTTTTGATTTACTTTCCCTAAATATCTAAAAGTAATCATATTCTCTAAATGTCATATTATGCTTCTTCCAGTCCTGTTGTTTTTAGGTTATAGAGTTTTTATCCAGTCAGAATTCAGCTCTTATGTTGCCATGCTGTACGAAAAAAAACAAGCTTTTTTAATTCAATCAAAAACTAGTAGTTTGAAATGATACTGCATACGGTGTACCTTACTCTTAGCAAAATTCTAATTTGCATAACATTGTTCTTTATAGACCAGATATAAATTGTACTTTTTATGGAATAATTTTCAAAGCATTAAATTAATAGCTTCCCTTGGGAAGCAATACTTCTGCTTGAATATAATACTTATGCTAACAAAAATGTAGCATTGCACATTCTGTATGCAAATAAACATTCTCCAACATTGAAATCAATAAAGTACAAACTTCAGTCTTGAATAACATACTTCTGTAAATAAAAATGTAGTATTATACATTGTATCCAAATAAATGATGAAGTAAAACATTGAGAAGACTATAGTTTGTTTTGGTAAGTGGATAGAGGGTTCGGATTTTTTCACATTTCCCACAATGCATTCCCGAATAATTATATACAAGGGCGGAAGTTAGTTAATGGCTAATTGTTGAAAGTAATTTATCCAGTAATATTCATAATGCCGATGATGTGTGCCCTTCTCAACTGCCACAATCGAGATGGGAGAGATATTCCTAGCTTGTATCGCATTCCTAAGCGTACTTCTGGACAAATGAAAGTGGCTGAAAAGAAGAGCTAATGGCGAAGACGAGCATGGACAGCTGCAATCAACCAAGATGTGATGTGCTGACGACGTCGGGTTTGTTCAGATCATTTCAGGTAAAACATTTTGTAAGTTAAAAATAATCTAATGATGTGCTTGGTGGAAGAACTTTGATGGTAGTTGTAACGTAGTAGTAATCGCTTCTCTTATCAGGACTGTGGCCTCCACATATAACAAAAGTGAAGCGACATGAGGAAAACATTCTCACAATCCTGCCTTGCAGTCTCAGTGTGCTGACGTGTCATTAGATTGGTTATCCGTGATTATCCTGAGTGTCAAACTTGGGTCGGATCATTTCTGAGAGTGCAACTCTCGACTGGCTTGACAACACGATGTCCACTGGGTTTATACAGATAAACATAAACGTAACGAACTCATCCACAAACAAAGCCGTCATAGCTTTCCAGACTGTTATAATTTTGAAAGTCTTTCGCAGTGTAAAATGGGCTTGGTTGAACAATTAAATAGTTCACAAAGTCCGGGTATGAGACATCGAGGAAGATGTTGTGGTCTCTGCTCCACTCAGAGTTGTCGATCTTGTACGGATCCTTACATCCAATTACGGCTGTTTGCTCCTTATAACAACAAAGGGACTTCTGACGGCCCCACCTTCTACCAACTTTGTCTTGTTCGTTGTGTCCTTGAGCAAGACACTTCACCCTTGCTCCTGATGGGTCGTGGTTAGTGCCTTGCATGGCAGCTCCCGCCATCAGTGTGTGAATGTGTGTGTGAATGGGTGAATGTGGAAATAGTGTCAAAGCGCTTTGAGTACCTTGAAGGTAGAAAAGCGCTATACAGGTATAACCCATTTCTTACCTAATGACTCACAGTATTTCTCCATCCTATCACAGCCGGTGCAATGTTATTTCGAACTGAAAAGTTCGAAATTATCATGTGTAGCGCTATCGTGAATGAAGACGCTCGCCCTTCAAAATTTCTTCTGGCATGCACTTCTGGGAAAATCCGAACATCTCTAGTGGATAGAGCAAACACAGCCTTTTTCATTTACACATCTTGGCGGTGTGCAGAGCAACTGCTTTAGTGAACACTAACCATTGTGCTTCATTCTTATCATACATACCTTATGTAAATGATTGCACCATACTAAGGTGATTTTTAGCCCGTCGTTCATTTGTTTGTCTTGTTCGCCTCGTAAAGTGTTGTATTTCCAGCACTCGGCTGGAGGCTTTGGTTTCAGATGCTGGAAAAAGTTTGGTGTGCTGCTGCCTATTTGAAACAAACTTTGCAGCGTGCAGTCACTTGTTCCACGCCTGTTGCTGCAAAACCTAACTACCGACAACACTTTTCTCTTCTTAGGAACAAACGTCTCGTTAACGTTATCATTAGCCATGTTTTGCTATGTGTGCCTCTAAGGCATACTTGCCAACCCTCCCGTTTTTAGCGGGAGACTCCCGGTATTCAGCGCCTCTCCCGATAACCTCCCGGCAGAAATTTTCTCCCGACAAACTCCCGGTATTCAGCCGGAGCTGGAGGCCACGCCCCCTCCAGCTCAATGCGGACCTGAGTGGGGACAGCCTGTTCTCACGTCCGCTTTCCCACAATATAAACAGCTTGCCTGCCCAATGACGTCATAACATCTACGGCTTTTAGAGAGTAGAGTGCACAACTGCGCACACAACAAGGAGACAAGGCAGAAGAACGAGGAAGTTACAGAAATGGCGACGCCGTTGACGAGCAAGATGAAGAAATACGCTTGCAAGTTCCAAAACGAATGGAAACAAGAATTTCAGTTCATCCAGGACAGTTCGAAGGGGAAGGGGTATGTAATTATGTTGCCTGTACATTTTGTAAAACAGACTTCTCCATTGAACACGGTGGCCGAGTCATGAACGGAGGAGAAGTTAAACAGGACAATACTGCCATCTACTGGATAGCCCCCGGGAAAAATGAAATTCAAGTATTTATTTTATTTATATATATAATAAAATAAATATATATACATATATATATAGCTAGAATTCACTGAAAGTCAAGTATTTCATACACATACATATATATATATATATATGAAATACTTGAGTTGGTGAATCCTAGCTGTAAATATACTCCCCTATTAACCACACCCCCAACCACGGCCCCGCCCCACGCCGACCGTGCCCCCCACCCCCCCAGTCCCCACCTCCCGGTATCGGAGGTCTCAAGGTGGCACAAGCTACGTAAGCTCCTGAGGGTCAAAATGTATGCCAGAGCTAAAGGACAAAAAATATATAAATATCCATCCATCCATCCATCCATTTTCTACCGCTTATTCCCTTCGGGGTCGCGGGGGGCGCTGGAGCCTATCTCAGCTACAATTATAGTTTTTTCAAATCATTTGCAACAATAAAATCAATATATCGCCCAGGCCTACACTCAAGTAAGTGTTTCAATAGCTATGTCTCAATTTGGTGGCTGTATACTTCACAGTGCGCATTTTGTCGGGTGCTGAGGTCATCGCAGCGCGCAAAGGATATCCCAATTCAAAAAGTTCAAAGTGTCCTTTGAATCCGGCCGACGAATGTGTCCTTTTCTCCCATTAGCAACAAGTGTACATGTCGAGTATCCTTCCATATCTCAAGATCCTTAACACGTCCAGCTCTGAAAAAAATATTTTCTACATGGCGGCGCTATGCGGAGCGGAGAGAGCAATTTTAAAATGGAAGTATAGCTTTAGTTCTTCATTTAAAACATCTAAAACCAGACAAGTAAAGCTGGGGTGACAGTAGTGATATACATTTGTGTGAAAAATAAGAGACATTTACTATTAAAATTTTCCTGAGGGAACTCTCCTGAAGGAATCAATAAAGTACTATCTATCTATCGTAATGTTGAGCGACTTCCGTGCTCTTTGCTCTTCTTTTTACCCAAATGAGAGCCTCATATTTTAGCATTGCAGACGGCTTCTTGCACAGAGATATTTTTCAACGTTTGGAATTAAAGCCTTGCATCTTTTTCTTTTAATTTTTAGAGCTAAATAGCTTGACTCATGTCTTATTATTGTGTGACTGGAATCTTATTTTAAATGATATTCCACTTAATAATTACAAGTATATTCAAAAGTACAACCTTTTACAACAGGATAACAAAAAATCAACTGCTATATGGTAGAGTAAAGGGATTATTTAAAATAAAATAAAATAATAGTCTGTGTTTTTACAGATTACATTTCTATTCCCTATTACTTTAAAACATGTTTAACAATATCTGAGTAGTACTGTGTGATGTTACTGTATGGTATCCAACAAGAATAACCATGAAGACTTCTGTCTTTCTGGAACATCATCTGGATTGTGTTCAGCATGTTTCTGAGGATACATACTGTATGTCTAACTACATCATCATTAAGTAAGTTTGCAAAGCTGATTGTTGTATTACTAAAATTACATTATATTTAAAAATGTACTAATAAAGCCATCATCATTAAACATTTCTCCATATACTACTTCACAGCTATTAAATAGGAATAATAATTTAAAATGTTTTTCCTTGCTTTATAAAGAGAATCATGGTGCCTCCAGTTAATAATAAATATGAATTAAAAATGTAATATAGAATGCAACACATAACATGTAGAAATACTAACAACCTCTTATTGCTGAACTCTACAGCATATTTAAAGCAACTTTTAAGAATAACAAAGTTGACCAGAGTGCTCTGCAAATTAGGTTAGTTACACTATAAACAAGTAATAAAGTGTTTCACTATATTATGTTTAAAAATACAAGATTTCTATCTGAGCAGGAGATAAATCTGTCGACAGCAACACACAGACACAAGATAAATCTAAAACCATTTTGCTTCATAATTTTATATTTTGTTAGGTCTATCTCTTCTTGTTTCCACTTTGTGGACCTGACGCAATATCGAAACCCTGAGGTTGTGAACATGTGACACAACTAGGAAGTGTTGCGAAGGCTAGACTGTCCCAATTCACATCGCTTCAGCCACGACTAGAGGACTCTCTCCAGGACCCACACTTCCTCGACCGCATGGGCTAGGTCCTTGGAAGGATGCAGCCAAGGGATTGAGAGGTTGAGGAAGTTAACAAACAGGAGAAGAGGAGTTTTGACACACATTCCAAGAGAACGGTCAACATTAAAGCAGAATCGTCCAAGTGTCGGCCATCTGAGAAATATGATTAATAAATTATGATGAATTAAATATAATTTGACTTATATGAAAAGTATGGTATTTTTTTGTCTTTAAAAATATATCTGCCTATGAAAGGTTTGGGAAAAAAATGGTTTTAACGTTTTTTTATTTTAATTTTCTTCAAGGCTGTTTTATAATCAAGTCAGCACAGTAATTTGTTAGGCCTCCTGAGAGGCATTTTTCAGATGTACCTAATGAACTGTCCAGTGTCATTGAGTATGTTGTGCAATAACATATACAATACCTCAGGAGCCTTCGTTCCTCTTCTGTCACACAGACGTGAATAGGTGGTAAAATGGTGGATGAACAAAGCCGTCTCACCCCAGGTGCGTTTGGATTCTCTTCAAAGGAATCTATAATGGTACAAAGTGCTGCATTACCAGGGATGTGAGCACCCTTACAGGCATACTTGCCAACCTTGAGACCTCCGAATTCGGGAGGGGTGGGGGGGGGGGTGGGGGGGGGGGTGGGGGGGGGGGGGGTGTGGGGGGTGGGGGGGGGGGGGGTGTGGGGGTGGGGGGGGGGGGGTGGGGGTGGGGGTTGGTGGTAGCGGGGGGTGTATATTGTAGTGTCCCGGAAAAGTTAGTGCTGCAAGGGGTTCTGGGTATTTGTTCTGTTGTGTTTATGTTGTGTTACGGTACGGATGTTCTCCTGAAATGTGTTTGTCATTCTTGTTTGGTGTGGGTTCACAGTGTGGCGCATATTTGTAACAGTGTTAAAGTTGTTTATACGGTTACCCTCAGTGTGACCTGTATGGCTGTTGATTAAGTATGCATTGCATTCTCTTGTGTGTGTATAAAAGCCGCATATATTTTGTGATTGGGCCGGCACGCTGTTTGTATGGAGGAAAAGCGGACGTGACGACGGGTTGTAGAGGACGCTAAAGGCAGTGCCTTTAATGCACGCCCCCAATATTGTTGTCCGGGTGGAAATCGGGAGAAATTCGGGAGAATGGTTGCCCCGAGAGATTTTCGGGAGGGGCACTGAAATTCGAGAGTCTCCCGGGAAAATCGCGAGGGTTGGCAAGTATGCTTACAGGTAAGAGGAAAATTTAAGAAAAAAAAAGAGAAACATTTATATCAGCACAAAGTGCTGCCATGCAAACCCCAAAATAAAATGTTGAAAATCATGACTACATTTCCTGAAATATAGTGCATTTCAACACTATATTTTACCTTTATAATTATCATTGTATTGGACATTTTCTAATTAAGTATAGTCAAACTAAATTGTCTCTGATTTATTTTGAGAAGCTCGGGCATCTCAAAAGACACTGTTCGCATTCACAGCAGGTATGAAAGGCAAAAGGCGCAAAGTGACAGATGTGTCATTCTTTTATACAATTCAAGCAGGAGGAAGGGAGTAATCACTGAACAAATGACTAAGCAGATGTCGGGGACTTTGACCAACCTTCAAATACTAAAGCATTGTACATTCGGACATGAAGTTCTCTTAAGATTAAAGCATCATATGTTAGGTTTGATTCTAAGTCTAAGTTAGGTTCATTCCTGACTAAAACAACTTCTAAATGTTATACGATGCATATAAATGTTTTCGAATACATTATCATCTACCAACCTCTTTTGGCTGTCTTTTTGACACTTACATATCTCATGTAATGTACCACAGATTTATTTTTTGTTTTTCCATCCATCCATCCATCTTCTTCCGCTTATCCGAGGTCGGGTCGTGGGGGCAAAAGCCTATGCAGGGAAGCCCAGACTTCCCTCTCCCCAGCCACTTCGTCCAGCTCCTCCCGGGAGCCAGCCGGGAGACATAGTCTTCCCAACGTGTCCTGGGTCTTCCCCGTGGCCTCCTACCGGTCGGACGTGCCCTAAACATCTCCCTAGGGAGGCATTCGGGTGGCATCGTGACCAGATGCCCGAACCACTTCATCTGGCTCCTCTTGATGTGGAGGAGCAGCGGCTTTACTTTGAGCTCCTCCCGTATGACAGAACTTCTCACCCTATCTCTAAGGGAGAGCCCCGCCACCCGGCAGAGGAAAGTCATTTCGGCCGCTTGTACCCGTGATCTTGTCCTTTCGGTCATAACCCAAAGCTCATGACCATAGGTGAGGATGGGAACGTAGATCGACCGGTAAATTGAGCGCTTTGCTTTTCGGCTCAGCTCCTTCTTTACTTCAACGGATCGATACAGCGTACGCATTACTGAATACGCCGCACCTGTCGATCTCATGATCCCCTCTTCCCTCACTCGTGAATAATACTCCGAGGTACTTGAACTCCTCCACTTGGGGCAAGATCTCCTCCCCAACCCGGAGATGGCACTCCACCCTTTTCCGGGCAAGAACCATGGACTCGGACTTGGAGGTGCTGATTCCCATCCCAGTCGCTTCACACTCGGTTGCGAACCGATCTAGTGAGAGCTGAAGATCCTGGCCAGATGAAGCCATCAGGACCACATCATCTGCAAAAAGCAGAGATCTAATCCCGCTGCCATCAAACCGGATCCGCTCAACACCCTGACTGCGCTTAGAAATTCTGTCCATAAAAGTTATGAACAGAATCGGTGACAAAGGGCAGCCTTGGCGGAGTCCAACCCTGACTGGAAACGGGTCCGACTTACTGCCGGCAATGCAGACCAAGCTCTGACACTAATCATACAGTGGTTGTTTTTTTTAGTAGGTAATTTAATTAACAATATCATTGAAAATCTAATGTGACATTCTATAACAAGCATATAAATACTGTAAAAATACAATTGGTTGGGAACTAACAGTGTTCGGATTGTAATCATCCAAATATGATTAGCAGCAAAAGTAGACAGCAGTCAACATTGTGGCTCAGAGAACGGAGACGACAAGTACTGTAAGCTAGCTAGATGTTTAGCTAACTAGGGAGCTTGTTTGGATGCTTCTGATCGTCTCCCCGTCCTGCAACTCAGTGCGGCATTCAGGCAAGGGGAACAGCGAGTACCTGCGGCTGAGGAGAGCGTTCAACAAATTGTGCTTAGCTCGTATTTTTATTGATATTTATTTTCTTTTTTTTGTAAGTGATATTTTGTCACGATAATTAATATTTAAAACCGTGGATTTCCGCGTTTCCGGGACATTTTCCATGCCTGATTACCAACATACATCTACTGTGTACTTGTCTTTTTTCCTTTTATATTTACCTGCTATCAGGTTTTCAAGACGCACTCTCTCGTGTGCAGCATGTTGGTCTAACATCACCAGAAGATTTCCTGAGAGTCAAACCACATAATTGTGAGACCCACAACAACATTGTATAATAATAACCTCTAGCTGTACCTTCACCATCAATGTCATCTGTTGTGTTGATAAGACACGCAAGGAATTTGTTATCAACTTGGTTTATCACCTTCAAATTTAAATAAAGTTGTATTAATATTATTTTAATGCTGCATCATTTAAAGCAGCTTAGTGTTGGTAAAGTTACCTTCATTGAGTGTATCATGGCCTTAGAGAAGCGGTAAGGAAAGAGGATATTGTGGACCTTAACAGCCAGCCCGCCAGCTTGCCCACTTGAGATGTCCACGCCCACCTTTTATTACATGGCACAATAAATCTGTAGATGCCTCAAACATTCCAAAAAGAACACAGGACGTTTGTTTACCTCGGGAGGACACACAAACACTGGGTTGTTCCATTTTGAGTACATAGAAGAGAGTGAGTCACAGGCATTGACATTGTCAGCTGGAAAAAAGAAAAAATGGTGGATTTAATATTGTACAATACACAAGCACTTTGTTAGTGAGGTACCTGCGTCATCTGCCGCTGAACTAAGCACTCTTTCACTTCTGCTTTTAGGCAGGAAGGGCAGCACTAGCTCTGCCTGAAAGGGGTAACACCTGTACTCCATCCCTGCAGCATCACACAGTGATACAATAAAACATCACAGACTTTTAGAAAACTTCAACATTTCTTGTGGGACATCAGCAAATAAGAATTAAACTCAACTTATTTTTGTTTTCATAAAGGATATTATCACAGATAGGTACTCGCTGATGATAATGATAACCACAGAATTTTGTGACATAGTAATAAAGCAATACAAAGCTATCTATCCTGGCTGTTCAGTACAAAAATAGCTCAAGTGTCCCAAAAGAGAAACAAAATAAAATTTGTAAGTGAAAAGATTTACTTCCAGCACAAGCAGCAATTTGATAGTGAGTCGACAATTTACTACTTAGAAAGTTTAATATGTTTAGTTTTTTTACACTTCTATGTTCTTCAAACGTGCTGCACGCATTATCAATCATCCATCCATCCATTTTCTACGGCTTATCCCTTTTGAGGTCGCGGGGGGTGCTGGAGCCTATCTCAGCTACAATCAGGCAGAAGGCGGGGTACACCCTGGACAAGTCGCCACCTCATCCCAGGGCCAACACTGATAGACAGACAACATTGCCAATCAATCAAACTTTATTTATAAAACGCTATTTGTACATAAAATGCAACGCAAAGTGCTTTACTTAAAAACAATACCTCGATGACCCAGATCCCCCCTTATCACATACGCATGGACACAAAACATACGCATGGACACAAATACCACACACACACACCCCACACACACACACACACACACACACACACACACACACACACACACACACACACACACACACACACACACACACACACACACACACACACACACACACACACACACACACACACACACACACACACACACACACACACACACACACACACACGCGCACGCAACTATATGAACAAATAAATGCATGGCTGAGTACAGAGGAGACATGTGAGTAAACACTATCACAGGAGCCATCTGCACCAGGAGGTCATCAGACCATGGCCACCAGCACAGCCGTTAAACCCTGATGCAGATGGCTCGTTGGAAAGTAAAAATAATAAAACCTGTAAAATAGTAAGAATCATGAGTAGAGATAAATAATAAAATACAATTAAGACCTATGAAGATAAAAAAATATATACATAGTAATAAATAAATAAAAAAGATAAAAATAAAATGAATATACAGTAAATATATAATAAATAGAAAGTAAATAAAATATTGCAGAAGTAATAAGATAAAAAGTAAAGTACGATTGACTTTAATAAAATTAAATAATATTAGGTAAAAGCCAAATCAAAAAGGTGTGTCTTAACCTTGTTCTTAAAAACATAAACATCCTCCGCAGCCCTGGGGTCCTCCGGCAAGCTGCTCCATAGATGGGGGCCATAATGGCGGAAAGATGGCATCCCAGGACTTTGTGTCCTGACTTTTGGAATAATTAGGAGATGAGTGCCAGAGGATCTCAGGGCCCGTGAAGGTTTTTAGGGTAAAAGCAAATCTGAAATGTAAGAAGGCCCAATACCATAAAAACATTTATAAACCATAAGAATAACCTTAAAATTGATCCTGAAACACACAGGGAGCCAATGCAGAGATTTTTAAACTGGTGAATGTGAGCCCGCCTTCTGGTCTTCGTCAGGGCACGCGCCGCTGAATTTTGGGAGTAATTGCAAAGGTGCAATAACCTTTTTAGGAAGACCGGAAAGCAGGGCGTTACAATAATCTATACGGCTTGTAATAAAAGCATGCATTAGCGTAGCGTCTCCGTGTTGCCCTGAGAGAGAATTGGGTGAACTCTGGCTATATTCTTGAGATGATAAAAACCTATTTTTGTTATATATTTTTTTATATGTGGTATAAAACTAAGGTCAGAGTCGAAAACACCCAGATTGTTCACTTGTAGTGATGGAGTTAAAGACAATGATTGTAGTTTTGATATGTGTTTCTCTCTCACAGCCTCAGGGTCAATGACTAAAACTTCAGTCTTGTCCTGGTTAAACTGTAAAAAGTTATCTGCCAACCAGGACTTAATATCTGAAATGCAATTAAAAAGAGTATCAATTGGTCTTGTGACATCAGGAGGCATGGAGATATACAAATGTGTGTCGTCAACATAACTGTGGAAATTAATTCCAAGTCTCTTGATGACACTGCCAAGTGGAATAATGTAAATATTAAAAAGAATAGGAACTAAAATGTATCATTTAGGCACACCACATGTGATTTCATGGGTCTTTGAGGAGCATGTATCCATACTTACCAATAATTTTCTGTCTGAGAGATAAGAAGTGAACCATTTGTGAACAGTACCAGAGAGGCCCACCAGGTGTTTTAGTCTATTTAAAAGAATGAGGTGATATACAGTATCAAAGGCAGCACTAAGATCCAGTAGAACCAAGACTGACAGCTTCTGAGGGTCAGCACAAAACCTGAGATCGTTCACGATTTTTAAAAGGGCTCTCTCTGTACTGTGGTTCACCCTAAAACCAGAGTGAAACTTCTCTAAAATATTGCATTTATTTAAAAAATAAAATAAATGTTTAAAAACAAGTTTTTCTAAAATTGTACTTAAAAATGGTAAGTTTGATAGCGGTCTGTAATCATTAAAATTGTCAGCATCCAAATTGATTTTCTTAAGCAGGGGCCTCACCACCGCTTTTTTAAAAGCAGCAAGAAAGACCCCCGTTTGAGGTGAGCAATTTAAGATGTCTAAAATTTCCTCTCTCAAAGAACCATAAAATATTGTAAAACATTTGGTTGGAATTGAATCTAAAAGACATGTGGTGGGTTTTATTGTAGAAAAAAACCCTGTCAAGCACCTCAGTATTAAACAGGACAAAACTGTCCGGCGTTTCCTCAGGTAAAAACAGACACTAAGATGGATTAAAAGCAGTGTGAGAAGATAAAATGTCACATCTGATAGTGTTTATTTTTTCTCTGAAGTGGTCTGCAAACTGCTCACAAAGGGAGTCTATAGGTGTGTGAGGTATATTATTAAAATCAGGGTTAAACAAATGGTTAATAGCAAAAAGGAGTCTGGGGTTATTCTTATTGTTTGCAATTACTGTGGAGAAAAAAAGTGTTTCTTGCGTTCTTAACCGCTGTGTTGTATATTTTTTGCTGTTCACGTATAATTTGATGGTTAGTCATTAGTAAATTTTTCCTCCATTTCCTCTCTGTTATCCTGCAATTTCTTTTTAGTTTTTTTGATTTCCTCATCATTTCTCCATGAAGGTATTGATTTTAAAATGGACTTTCTTGATTTTAGAGGTTTTGATTAAAATTGTCCACAATAAAATCACAGGGTGCAGGTAAAACTTTTATTAAAAACTCTAATAAAATTTGCAGCCACTTCAGAAGTTAGATAGTGTTTAATCACAGTCCGCACTGAGGTCTCCTTTTGGATAAAAGCTGTGATATTAAAACGCAACCAAGTCGACAACAGAGGACACTGGTGGACAGACCATAAGTAATGACCAAATCCAGAGTGTGTTCTCTGTTGTGAGTTGGCTGTGTGACATGTTGGGTAAAATCCATAAAATCTAACATATTTAAAAATTCCCTTGAAACAGGGTCGAAAACATTATCAGAGTGTAGATTAAAATCCCCAGCTAAAATCTCTCATACTATATGTTTAATGAATGATTGATAAAAACTCAAAAAAATCATTCATGAAAGCAGCACATTTCTTTGGTGGTCTATAAACAGTGACGCACAAAACTGGGGGGCTGCTAAAAACAATTGCATGACATTCAAAAGTGGTTGGTGATCACCACTTCTGGCTGAAAAAGCAATGTTAAAATTGGATGGAGAGGCCTAAGTGAGAACAACTGGTGCATCTGTACCCAGCCATACCTCAGTTAAAAGCAGTCTAGTTTATGGTGTAAAATCCAATCATTAATAATAAAAGACATATTGACCAGAGAACAAATATTTAAAAGTGCCATGTTAATAGTGATCGGTGTATTTGTGACTATAACGAATGGGAAGTGACGTTTTGAAAGTTGTTTAAGGTTATTTATATTTTTCAGTGTTGTGTGAATGTGATCTGTATCATTCTGTTAGCGATGATGGTGGGAGTTAATGAATTATTTGGGGGGAAAATGAGGTCCAAGTCCAGTATTGTGTATATTACTGTTAAATAACTATAGGGGGCGGATGACCTCTTATTGTTCATGTCTAACCCTGGTAGATCCATTCCTCCACTGATGACATTACTGGATAAGTTTGGGAAGTTATCAGGTTATAAACTAAATATCCAAAAAAGTTTAGTTATGCCTTTCAATTCTGCAGCTACAACATATGCCCTTTCGTACCTTCCCTTTAAAGTCTCTATGGATAAGTTGGTATACTTAGGCATCTGCGTTACTAGAAAGTGTTCAGATTTATTAGGCCACAACTTTTCACCATTTTTAAGCAGGATGAATGAGGATTTTGTGCGTTGGTCTTTTCTTCCTCTGTCTCTTGCTGGAAGAATTAATTGCATCAAAATGAATCTTCTCCCTAAATTTTTGTACATCTTTCAATGCTTACCTATATTTATCCAAAAACACTTTTTCCGGGATTTTGATTCCTCGATTTTAAAGTTTATTTGGAACAAAAAGACCCAGAGAATTCAGAAAAACACTTTGCAGTCTCCCAGGGACTTAGGTGGGTTGTCTCTGCCAATTTTTTTATTTTACTATTGGGCTGTTAACATCCGTAGCATGCTACACTGGTGCTATATTAGCAACCAACCACCACCATGGCTACAGATTGAGGAGGCCTCCTGCAACTCTTCTACGCTAAAGTCTCTTATTTGCCTTTCTCAGATGTCACTGTTAGCTTATTCTGATAATACAATCGTTAAAATTGATCTTAAAATTTGGGCTCAATTTAAAAGACATTTTGGACTTTACTCTGTCCCTCTCTCGTCCCCAATTAATTTAAACCCTTGATTTAACCCCTCTGTTAGTGATATGGCCTTTGTAGTCTGGGAGACTGCCGGGATTCAATCCATTAGTGATCTTTACAATAATGAAACATTTGCGTCCTTCAATCAATTAGCCCACAAATTTAGTCTTCATAGAAGCCAGTTCTTCCGATATTTGCAAATGAGGGACTTTGTCCGAAAACACTCCCCTGTTTTTCCCAAAATTCCACCTGCAACCCTGACAGACTCTCTATTTAAGCTCAATCCATATTCTAAGGGCGATATCTCTAAACTATATACAGACATCAGTTCATGCCTCAAGGTGTCTGGTGATCTGCGTGCAACATGGTCTTCTGCACTCAACATAGAAATAGAGGAAGATACATGGGACCAGGTTTTGAAACAAGTCCACTCTTCCTCGATCTGTGCAAAGCACATGGTCATACAATGTAAGGTGGTACACAGAGTCCACTGGTCCAAAACCAAACTGGCTCGCGTTTTCCCTGGACTTGATCCAATTTACGATAAATGTCATCAAAAGGTAGCCGATCTTACCCATATGTTTTGGACCTGCCCTGCCCTGTCCCAGTTTTGGAAATCTGTGTTTCTTTCACTCTCAGCTGTCACTTCAGTCCCTCTCCCATAGTGGCGTTATTCGGAGTGGTACCTCCAAACGTTTCATTGTCAAACTATTTTGCTGATCTTGTGGCTTTTCTTAGATTGCTTGCAAGGAGGGCTGTCCTAATGCGTTGGAAGAATCCCAGCCCCCCCATCTCACTCAACGTGGATAAGAGATGCTCTGTCCTTTATGAGGTTGGAAAAGATAAGGCACTGTCTTCGGAGCTCTGATACAAAGTTCACCAAAATGTGGCACTCATTTCAGGAACATGTTGATTCCTTGAGCCTGGATGCTGCTGCTATTGTTTAGGTGCACCCCATTGATCAACTTAAAATTCTCAGTTGACTTGCTAATTAACATTATACATTCCAAGATATAGTAGTGGCGAACACTAATTTAATTGTATTATTACCTTAGTAGGGGGGGGGGGGGGTGTTGTATATACAGTATATATATATATATATTTTTTTTTTTTCATAAAGAAATACAATCATGTGTGCTTACGGACTGTATCTCTGCAGACTGTATTGATCTATATTGATATATAATGTATATATTGTGTTTTTTATGCTGATTTAATTTTTTTTTTTAAATTAAAAAAAAAAAAGTTTTTTGTTTTTTTTTATTTATTTCTTGTGCGGCCCGGTGGTTGGGGACCACTGAGCTACAGTACACCCCATGTAACACACGCACGCATGCCGAATATCAATAATAATATAACATAACATTATACTGTCCTTAAATATTATTTGCTGCGCTAAAATCAATTTTGTGTAAGTAAATATACTATATGCTAAGACATTGGTTCTCAAACTTTTTTCACTAAGTATCACCTCAGAAAACACTTTGCTCTCCAAGTACTACAATAATGACCAACATTAAAATGCAGTAGAGTAGTAGCTCTAAAGATTAATTAAAAACAAGGCAGAAATTTTATCTAAGATGTATATTTCATATTTTTGGCCACTGTAACATTACACACAGTTTGAACCGTAACACTGTGTTTGAATATTTAAAAGTGATTAGCGCTTGATGGTTCTCCGTCAGTTTTTCAAAGTGAGGTAATCAATCACGCTTTTACGCAAACCAAAAATGTAAACATTAATAAAATCTGTCAAGAATTTTACCACGGTTAATCATGATGACAGTAATCGTTATATCCCTATAAGTGTATTGTTTAAAATACACTACCGTTCAAAAGTTTGGGGTCACCCAAACAATTTTGTGGAATAGCCTTCATTTCTAAAAACAAGAATAGACTGTCGAGTTTCAGATGAAAGTTCTCTTTTTATGGCCATTTTGAGCGTTTAATTGACCCCACAAATGTGATGCTCCAGAAACTCAATCTGCTCAAAGGAAGGTCAGTTTTGTAGCTTCTGTAACAAGCTAAACTGTTTTCAGATGTGTGAACATGATTGCACAAGGGTTTTCTAATCATCAATTAGCCTTCTGAGCCAATGAGCAAACACATTGTACCATTAGAATACTGGAGTGATAGTTGCTGGAAATGGGCCTCTATACACCTATGTAGATATTGCACCAAAAACCAGACATTTGCAGCTAGAATAGTCATTTACCACATTAGCTATGTATAGAGTGTATTTCTTTAAAGTTAAGACTAGTTTAAAGTTATCTTCATTGAAAAGTACAGTTCTTTTCCTTCAAAAATAAGGACATTTCAATGTGACCCCAAACTTTTGAACGGTAGTGTATGTCGAGAGACAATAGATACCCAACTGTGGGCCTGCAAATGGCCCCCGGAGTGCACTTTGGAAACCCCTGCACTATTAATATTGTATAGCATTTTACTTGACATTTAGTGCACTGGTTTAATTTATGTTTACCATGTGTACACTGATTCACAATTGACATTCTTTAAAATCTATACATCCAATTGTTCTGGGCTAGTAACAGTGTGCTGGATAACAACTCACCTGTTTGAGAGACAACACTGACGGCCATGTTGGTGACATCAGATGTGCAGCGGGCCCGCGTTTCCTCTGTTGATGGTTCCTCATATCTGCTGATACCCGTCACTTTGTTGATGTAAACTGTTTTTCCCGTGCTCGCATCATAGTGATGGATCCAGTCCATACATGGCCCTTCCTCAGGCGCCATCTCACAGGCATTGTTATTGCCGTCTTGTAAGCCTTTGATACTAATTAGACTGGAATCCTCCTGAGAAACTGAACAGGATTCTACTTCTGCATCTTCTTTCCTGCGTTGTTTCAGATGGTTGAGTTTCCCTGCTAGAGACTGCTTGGCTTCAGTTTGACCAGAGGCGTTTTTTAGCTTGGTGAATTCAGAGTGTGTTGTTGTGCGATGAGATCCATCCTCTTCTTCCTGCATGTCTTTGAAGTCAGTCTGCAGTCGCTCCTCGCTGTGATCCGCTACAAAATTTGTCTGAAGCAGTATAGCGTGGGTTTGACTGTCCAATGAGGGGACTTTCGGTTCAGCGGGTTTTCCATGAATTCTTCTGAACTTGTCAAGTGATCCCAACTCTTTAGATACCACTTTATGGATCTCCAAGCAGACAGCAGGAGGA